>NC_069499.1:487609210-487831710 GCF_027579735.1 Bombina bombina
TGGCCGTCCACCAACCATCCACTACTCCATCCATCTGGACCATCCAGGGTTGCACGGCACTCATTAGTGAACAGGACTGTTTGAAAATTAGTCTTCATGTATTTTTCTGCCCAATGCAGCCGTTTCTGCTTGTGAGCATTGGTTAGTGGTGGCCGAATAGAAGGTTTATGCACAGTTGTAAGACTCTGGAGGACTCTACACCTTGATGTCCGTGGGACTCCAAAGGCACCAGCAGCTTCAAATAGCTGCATAAATAAAAAGAGAAGCGCTCAACCTGGGAACGAACAATAGCATAATAGCTTGTTCTATGGCTAGTAACCACCCAAGAAGCAGCCTCTTTTTGCTCAACATGTGCCTTTCACAGAGAAGAACTTTCCTGAAGCATATCAGTCTGATCCTGACTTCACAGTACAGTCCACCCCCGAAATACTAGGCAATCCCTCTCTGAACGAGAGAAACAGCAAAACCCCAGACGTACGTTTCGGCCTATTGTGGGCCTTGTCAGTGATCAGACTGATATGCTACAGGAAAGTTCTTCTCTGTGAAAGGCACATATTGAGCAAAAAGAGGCTGCTTCTAGGGTGGTAACTAGCCATAGAACAAGCTATTATGCTATTGTTCATTCCCAGGTTGAGCGCTTCTCTCTTTTTATTTATGCAAATTATGACACTTGGGGAAGTCTCCCTAAGTGTGATGCGGGAATCCAGACGTGGACCCATTGCTCAGTGTGCCTAGAGGGATATGGCTGCACCTCACTGACGAGGCCCACCATAGGCCGATACATACGTCTGGGGTTTTGCCGTTTCTCTTGTTCAGAGCGGGATTGCCTGGTATTTTGGGGCTGGACTGCACTGTTAAGTCAGGATCAGACTGATATGCTACAGGAAAGTTCTTCCCTGTGAAAGGCACATATTGAGCAAAACGAGGCTGCTTCTAGGGTGGTAACTAGCCATAGAACAAGCTATTATGCTATTGTTCGTTCCCAGGTTGAGCGCTTCTCTCTTTTTACTTAAGCTTCAAATATCTGTTTGCTGCTATGTAATGGTATTTTAGCAGCTGCTCTCTTGATTCGATGCATGGATCTGGCAGAAATCTTCCTCAATGTGCCTTTATCTGCACGAACCCGTCTGAATCAGCCACAAATCTCTTAATAGTGTGATGATCACGCACTAAGTTTTTGTGGAATATCTAATGTTTTCATACCTCGTCCAAGGCATTGAACTATTTCACTCTTTTCGGCAGCAGAGAGATCCTTTTTCTAACCCCATATTGCTTGAAAATGGTTCTCTGCTTAATAATGTGGAACACCTTCCTTTAGTAGTTTTTTCTTTAATTGGGCTCACCTGACAATCTATCACAGGTGTCCGAGATTGTTTTCAGTGATCAAAAGAGCCCTGAGACACAATGCCATCCATGAGTTAAACTAAATATTTTTTTTATTTTAATCTTTGTGACACTGAAATAGAATTTGCATAATAATTTGGAACAGTGTGTGTGTGTATATATATATATATATATATATATATATATATATATATATATATATATATATATATATATATATATATATATATATATATATATATACACACACAGGGAGTGCAGAATTATTAGGCAAGTTGTATTTTTGAGGATTAATTTTATTATTGAACAACAACCATGTTCTCAATGAACCCAAAAAAACTCATTAATATCAAAGCTGAATAGTTTTGGAAGTCGTTTTTAGTTTGTTTTTAGTTATAGCTATTTTAGGGGGATATCTGTGTGTGCAGGTGACTATTACTGTGCATAATTATTAGGCAACTTAACAAAAAACAAATATATACCCATTTCAATTATTTATTTTTACCAGTGAAACCAATATAACATCTCAACATTCACAAATATACATTTCTGACATTCAAAAACAAAACAAAAACAAATCAGTGACCAATATAGCCACCTTTCTTTGCAAGGACACTCAAAAGCCTGCCATCCATGGATTCTGTCAGTGTTTTGATCTGTTCACCATCAACATTGCGTGCAGCAGCAACCACAGCCTCCCAGACACTGTTCAGAGAGGTGTACTGTTTTCCCTCCCTGTAAATCTCACATTTGATGATGGACCACAGGTTCTCAATGGGGTTCAGATCAGGTGAACAAGGAGGCCATGTCATTAGATTTTCTTCTTTTATACCCTTTCTTGCCAGCCACGCTGTGGAGTACTTGGACGCGTGTGATGGAGCATTATCCTGCATGAAAATCATGTTTTTCTTGAAGGATGCAGACTTCTTCCTGTACCACTGCTTGAAGAAGGTGTCTTCCAGAAACTGGCAGTAGGACTGGGAGTTGAGCTTGACTCCATCCTCAACCCGAAAAGGCCCCACAAGCTCATCTTTGATGATACCAGCCCAAACCAGTACTCCACCTCCACCTTGCTGGCGTCTGAGTCGGACTGGAGCTCTCTGCCCTTTACCAATCCAGCCACGGGCCCATCCATCTGGCCCATCAAGACTCGCTCTCATTTCATCAGTCGATAAAACCTTAGAAAAATCAGTCTTGAGATATTTCTTGGCCCAGTCTTGACGTTTCAGCTTGTGTGTCTTGTTCAGTGGTGGTCGTCTTTCAGCCTTTCCTACCTTGGCCATGTCTCTGAGTATTGCACACCTTGTGCTTTTGGGCACTCCAGTGATGTTGCAGCTCTGAAATATGGCCAAACTGGTGGCAAGTGGCATCTTGGCAGCTGCACGCTTGACTTTTCTCAGTTCATGGGCAGTTATTTTGCTCCTTGGTTTTTCCACACGCTTCTTGCAACCCTGTTGACTATTTTGAATGAAACGCTTGATTGTTCGATGATCACGCTTCAGAAGCTTTGCAATTTTAAGAGTGCTGCATCCCTCTGCACGATATCTCACTATTTTTGACTTTTTTGAGCCTGTCAAGTCCTTCTTTTGACCCATTTTGCCAAAGGAAAGGAAGTTGCCTGATATAGGGTGTTGATGTCATTAGACCACACCCCTTCTCATTACAGAGATGCACATCACCTAATATGCTTAATTGGTAGTAGGCTTTAGAGCCTATACAGCTTGGAGTAAGACAACATGCATAAAGAGGATGATGTGGTCAAAATACTCATTTGCCTAATAATTCGGCACTCCCTGTGTATATATATATATATATATATATATATATATATATATATATATATATATATATATATATATATATATATATATATATATATATAAATACATACATACATACATACATACATACATACATACATACATACATACATACATACATACATACATACATACATACATACACACACATTTGCTTTCTTTTCTACTGGCTGATTTTAAAAGCAATCAGCCAATAGAATTTGCTTTTACCAATGCACGTCTAATAGAATAAAAAGAAATCTGCTTTTGAATAAAATGTTTTATAAAGCATTTTAGCTTAAATTAATGTTAATCCTCTCTTAATAGTTCATACTATACATTATGTGGCATAATGTTAGATGATGGATATGCACAGAAATGTACTTTTCTTTCCTAAGATATGGAGAGTCCACAACGTCATTCAATTACTAGTGGGAATATCACTCCTGGCCAGCAGGAGGAGACAAAGAGCACCACAGCAAAGCTGTTAAGTATCACTCCCCTATCCATAATCCCTAGTCATTCTCTTTGCCTCTGTCAATGGAGGAGGTGAAGTTTGGTGTCTGAAGAAACAAATTCCTTTTTCGAGTACTTTTCCCTGCAAGCAAGGATTTTGGGGTTAGCGGAGTCCACGTCATCTCTTCAGTAGAGTAGTGGTGGCTTTTAAGCAGTTAGGAAGTTGTGAGGTAGTCCTTGCTTTGTTTCCTAAGACATTGCTGCCCATGGTACAGAAAGCCAGAGTTGGTTACTCTGTTATTTCTTTTTCTACAGGTCTCTGTAAGGAGTATGTGTCCTTTCACGCCTTGTGAGCTGTCTTCCTGTGGACAGCTAGGCTACTGGTAAGTGCTTTTTTTCTTCTAGGTCTTGGAGACTTGCACTTCAGAAGTATATATCATATGCAGTACATAATGGGGACATTTTTAAAATCCTTTATACAGATTTTCTTTGGCAGTGGGCAGGCACATAATGTATGTTGAGACTAGGGGTTAATCTTCCCTTTATTGGGACTTTTTTCCTCTTTGGGCTAATTTGTTGAAATACTTTATTAGTATGTGTGTGGCGTATGTTTTATACAGGGATTTATGTATAAACTTAAAATTTGGCAGTTGGTTTTCTTTGCTTGTTTAGCTAGAACAGGCTAACTGACAGACTGCTTGAGTTTGAAACCAGCTGCAGCTACTTGCATCTTATGTTGTAGGCAGAGGGAAACGTAGGCAGCCTTTTACTTGCTGCGTAGTTTCCTCTCTCTGCCGGTCATGTGACTTCTCTCTGCTGTCGAATATTTACAGAGCGGAGCAGCGTAATTGATTTTCAGTCTCTTCAGTGTCGATCTACTATACGATCGTTTTTAGAGACTTCTGGCAGCCAAATAGTGGTATTAAAAATTCTTAAAATGACAGTGTATTTAAAAATTTCTACAATTTGGGAATTTTTTATTTAGTATTATGGACATGGACCAAGACACTGTTTTTTGACAAATGCTTGTTATGCCTAGAGGCACACATTGTTTTGCCTATGCAATTCTGTGCTGCATGTTTAGCTAAAAGACTTTAACTTAAAAATAAATTGTTTCCCTCTGAGCTTAATGTCTCTCAGGATGATGCTGTTCAGGCAATGCCACAGCTTTCTCCTCAAATGTTCCAACCCTCTATGGCGTCACATACAGTGCCCTGCAGTTCCTCTCAGCCTCCTGGAGGAGTTTATTTGCCTTCAGATTTTGCTGCACAGGTATCTTTTGCGGTATCTGCAGCATTATCTGCTTTTCCTATGCTGGGAAAACACAAGAGGAAAATTAGACATTCAGATAGTAAGGTTTCTGTTCCACCTACTGCTACTCAGGTTGCCCTCCCTGTCTGATGAGGATACGCCTGTAGCCTCTGAGGGTGAAATCTCAGATTCGGACAGTATTCTTCCTTCATCTGATACTAAAGAAGTAAACTTCAGATTTAAGCTTGAACACTTTCATGTACTGTTAAAGGAGGTATTGGCTACTTTGGACGACTCCGATACTTCTGTGGTTGTCAACCCTAAGAAGTCTAGTAAACTTAATAAATACTATGATGATCCTTCCTCTGTTTGTTTTTCCTGTCCCAGACAGTGTGACAGAGATTATTTCACAGGAATGGGAGAAGCCAGGCATTCCTTTCTCCCTGTCTCCTGTATTTAAAAAGATGTTTCCTGTTGCTAACTCCGTTAAAGATTCTTGGCGCATGGTGCCTAAAGTAGAAGAGGCTATTTCTACTCTGGCTAAGAGAACTACGATCCCTATAGAGGATAGCTGCTCCTTTAAGGATCCCATGGACAAAGAGCGGGAAGCTTATTTGAAGAAGATGTATGTTCATTGTGAATGGCAACCTGCAGTTTGTTTTGCCACAGTAGCAAGTGCGGCATCTTATTGGTGCGACTCCTTGGGGGCTACTTATCAAGCCGTCTACTTTTCTGGCTTCGCCGGCCCAATACGTCCGCCTAAGCTCGCCTACCTTCGCCGCCGCGGACCTTGAATACGTTCGCCTAAGTTATCAAATAAAGCTGTCAAAAAGCCGCGGGGCGATGAGCAGCGGACTGTGACAGTTATCACTCATCCGATCTCGCTGCCCTTCGGCTTTTTCCCAGCTTTATTGCTAGCCTGTCACTAAGCACTCACACTAAACTACACTGTTCTACCCCCTATACCGGCGCCCCCGGAGGCCCCCGCAACTAAATAAAGTTACTAACCCCTAAACCGCCGCTCCTAGACCCCGCCGCAAGTCTTATAAATGTATTAACCCCTAAACCGCCGCTCCCGGACACCGCTGCCACCTACATTATACCTAGTAACCCCTATCCTGCCCCCCTATACCGTCGCCCTCTATTATAAAATTATTAACCCCTATCCTGCTGATCCCGCACCTCTCCGCAACTAAATAAATAGTTTAACCCCTAAACCGCCGCTCCATGAACCCGCCGCAACCTATAATAAATTTATTAACCCCTATCCTGCCCCCCACTACGCCGCCGCCACTGTAATAAAATGATTAACCCCTAAACCTAAGTCTAACCCTAACCATAACGCCCCCCTAACTTAAATATTAATTAAATAAATCTAAATAAATTAACTCTTATTAACTAAATGAATCCTATTTAAAACTAAATACTTACCTTTAAAATAAACCCTAATATAGCTACAATATAAATAATAATTATATTCTAGCTATCTTAGGATTTATTTTTATTTTACAGGTACCTTTCAATTTATTTTAACCATGTACAATAACTATTAAATAGTTATTAACTATTTAATAGCTTACCTAGCTAAAATAAAGAGAAATGTACCTGTGAAATAAATCCTAACCTAAGTTACAATTACACCTAACACTACACTATACTTTAATAAATTATTCCTATTTAAAAATAAATACTTACCTGTAAAATAAACCCTAAGATAGCTACAATGTAATTAATAATTATATTCTAGCTATCTTAGGATTTATATTTATTTTACAGGTAACTTTGTATTTATTTTAGCTAGTTAGAATAGTTATTAAATAGTTATTAACTATTTAATAACTACCTAGCTAAAAGAAATACAAAATTACCTGTAAAATAAATCCTAACTTAAGTTACAATTAAACCTAATACTACACTATCATTAAATTAACTAAATAAACTACCTACAAAGAACTACAATGAAATACAATTACATAAACTAACTAAAGTACAAAAAATAAAAAAAGCTAAGTTACAAAAAATAAAAAATTAAGTTACAAACATGTTAAAAATATTACAACAATTTTAAGCTACTTACACCTAATCTAAGCCCCCTAATAAAATAACAAACCCCCCCAAAATAAAAAAAATCCCTACCCTATTCTAAATTACATAAATTTCAAAGCTCTTTTACCTTACCAGCCCTTAAAAGGGCCATTTGTGGGGGCATGCCCCAAAAAGTTCAGCTCTTTTGCCTGTAAAATAAAAATACAACCCCCCCCCAACATTAAAACCCACCACCCACATACCCCTAATCTAACCCAAACCCCCCTTACAAAAACCTAACACTAATCCCCTGAAGATCATCCTACCTTGAGTCGTCTTCACTCAGCCGAGCCACCGATGGAACTGAAGAGGACATCCGGAGCGGAAGAAGTTAATCCTCCAAGCGGCGCTGAAGAAATCTTCCATCCGATGAAGTCATCATCCAGGCGGCGCTGAAGAAGTCTTCGATCCGGCCGATGTCATCTTCAAAGAGGCGCTGAAGAGGTCTTCTATCCGGGCGAAGTCATCTTCCAAGCCGGGTCTTCAATCTTCCTTCCGCCGACGCGGAACCACCTTCTTCACCGACGGACTACGACGAATGACGGCTCCTTTAAGGGACGTCATCCAAGATGGCGTCCCCTCAATTCCGATTGGCTGATAGGATTCTATCAGCCAATCGGAATTAAGGTAGGAAAATCTGATTGGCTGATGGAATCAGCCAATCAGATTGAGCTTGCATTCTATTGGCTGTTCCGATCAGCCAATAGAATGCGAGCTCAATCTGATTGGCTGATTGGATCAGCCAATCGGATTGAACTTGAATCTGATTGGCTGATTCCATCAGCCAATCAGATTTTCCTACCTTAATTCCGATTGGCTGATAGAATCCTATCAGCCAATCGGAATTGAGGGGACGCCATCTTGGATGACGTCCCTTAAAGGAGCCGTCATTCGTCGTAGTCCATCGGTGAAGAAGGTGGTTCCGCGTCGGCGGAAGGAAGATTGAAGACCCGGCTTGGAAGATGACTTCGCCCGGATAGAAGACCTCTTCAGCGCCTCTTTGAAGATGACATCGGCCGGATTGAAGACTTCTTCAGCGCCGCCTGGATGATGACTTCATCGGATGGAAGATTTCTTCAGCGCCGCTTGGAGGATTAACTTCTTCCGCTCCGGATGTCCTCTTCAGTTCCATCGGTGGCTCGGCTGAGTGAAGACGACTCAAGGTAGGATGATCTTCAGGGGATTAGTGTTAGGTTTTTGTAAGGGGGGTTTGGGTTAGATTAGGGGTATGTGGGTGGTGGGTTTTAATGTTGGGGGGGGGGTTGTATTTTTATTTTACAGGCAAAAGAGCTGAACTTTTTGGGGCATGCCCCCACAAATGGCCCTTTTAAGGGCTGGTAAGGTAAAAGAGCTTTGAAATTTATGTAATTTAGAATAGGGTAGGGATTTTTTTTATTTGGGGGGGGTTTGTTATTTTATTAGGGGGCTTAGATTAGGTGTAAGTAGCTTAAAATTGTTGTAATATTTTTAACATGTTTGTAACTTAATTTTTTATTTTTTGTAACTTAGCTTTTTTTATTTTTTGTACTTTAGTTAGTTTATGTAATTGTATTTCATTGTAGTTCTTTGTAGGTAGTTTATTTAGTTAATTTAATGATAGTGTAGTATTAGGTTTAATTGTAACTTAAGTTAGGATTTATTTTACAGGTAATTTTGTATTTCTTTTAGCTAGGTAGTTATTAAATAGTTAATAACTATTTAATAACTATTCTAACTAGCTAAAATAAATACAAAGTTACCTGTAAAATAAATATAAATCCTAAGATAGCTAGAATATAATTATTAATTACATTGTAGCTATCTTAGGGTTTATTTTACAGGTAGGTATTTAGCTTTAAATAGGAATAATTTATTAAAGTATAGTGTAGTGTTAGGTGTAATTGTAACTTAGGTTAGGATTTATTTCACAGGTACATTTCTCTTTATTTTAGCTAGGTAAGCTATTAAATAGTTAATAACTATTTAATAGCTATTGTACATGGTTAAAATAAATTGAAAGGTACCTGTAAAATAAAAATAAATCCTAAGATAGCTAGAATATAATTATTATTTATATTGTAGCTATATTAGGGTTTATTTTAAAGGTAAGTATTTAGTTTTAAATAGGATTCATTTAGTTAATAAGAGTTAATTTATTTAGATTTATTTAATTAATATTTAAGTTAGGGGGCGTTAGGGTTAGGGTTAGGTTTAGGGGTTAATCATTTTATTACAGTGGCGGCGGCGTAGTGGGGGGCAGGATAGGGGTTAATAAATTTATTATAGGTGGCGACGGTGTAGGGGGGGCAGATTAGGGGTTAATAAATGTATTATAGGTGGCGACGGTGTAGGGGGGGCAGGATAGGGGTTAATACATTTAATATAGGTTGCGGCGGGTTCAGGGAGCGGCGGGTTAGGGGTTAATACGTTTATTATAGTTGCGGTGGGCTCCGGGAGCGGCGGTTTAGGGGTTAATATGTATAGAGTAGCTTGCGGTGGGCTCCGGGAGCGGCGGTTTAGGGGGTAATAACTTTATTTAGTTGCGGCGGTGTAGGGGGGGTCAGATTAGTGGTGTTTAGACTCGGGGTACATGTTAGGGTGTTAGGTGTAGACAGCTCCCATAGAAATCAATGGGATGTCTGTCAGCAGCGAACTTGTACTTTCGCTATGGTCAGACTCCCATTGATTCCTATGGGATCCGCCGCCTCCAGGCTGGCGCTTTGAAAACCAGGTACGCTGGGCCGTAAAAGTGCCGAGCGTACCTGCTAGTTTTTTGATAGCTAGCAAAAGTAGTGAGAATGTGCCGCACTTGTGTGCGGAACATCTGGAGTGACGTAAGAATCGATCTGTGTCGGACTGAGTCCGGCGGATCGAAGCTGACGTCACAAAATTCTACTTTTGCCGGTCTCGAGCCTTTGATAACTAAGGCGTATCAGCCTCACCACAAATACGCTGCGGAATACGCAGCGTATTTGAGGTTGACGGCTTGATAACTACCCCCCCTTGTCTGAATCAATTTTAGTAGAGACTCCGTTGGAGGAGATACAAGATAGGATTAAGGCTTTCAAACTAGCCAAGTCCTTTATTTCTTATGCTAACATGCAAGTTATTAGACTGGGAGCCAAGATGTCTGGCTTCACTGTCCTTGCCCGCAGGGCATTGTGGCTAAAATCTTGGTCAGCTGATGTTACCTCTAAGTCCAAGCTTCTGGCGCTTCCTTACAAGAGGAAGACCTTGTTCGGACCTGGTCTGGCAGAAATAATTTCTGAAATTACGGGTGGAAAAGGGTCTTTTCTACCACAAGACGAGAAGAACAGACTCAAAGGACGTCAAAGTAATTTTCGTTCCTTTTGTAACTTCAAAGGTCAAAAGTCTTCCTATCCCTCTTCCAAGCAGAAGCAGTCCAATCAGTCTTGGAATAAGGGGAAGCAATCAAAGAAACCCTAAGCTGAGTCTAAGTAGGCATGAAGGGTCGGTCAGGGCAGATTTTCCCTGTTTTGTCAAGCGTGGAGACGAGATGTCTCAGATCCTTGGGCTGTGGACATAGTATCTTAGGGTTACAAAATAGAATTCAAAACTTTCCCTCCTTGGGGCAGATTCCATTTCTCAAGATTATCTGCAGACCAGGTAAAAAGAGAGGCATTCTTGAACTGCGTTCAGGACTTTTGCTCCCTGGGAGTGATTGTTTCAGTAAGGGAACAGGGACTAGGATTCTATTTAAATCTGTTTTTGGTTCCCAAAAAAGAGGGAACTTTTCAACCCATTTTAGACCTAAAGTGCCTCTACATGTTTCTCAGGGTATCGTTCTTCAAAATGGAAATCATTCATTCCATTCTTCCTTTGGTCCAAGAGGGTCCGTTCATGACGAATATAGACCTGAAGGACGCATATCTTTATATTCCCATCCACAGGGATCATCACAAATTCCTGAGATTCGCCTTTCTAGACAAACACTTTCAGTTTGTGGCTCTTCTGTTTGGCCTTGCCACAGCTCCCAGAATTTTCTCAAAGTTTCTGGGGGATCTCTTAGCACTGATCAGCACTGATATGTCGCCATACCTGGACGACATATTGGTTCAGACGCCGTCTTTTCAACAAGCAAACTCTCATACAGAGATCTTGTTGTCTTTTCTACATTCCCACGGTTGGAAAGTGAATCTGGAAAAGAGTTCCCTTGTTCCAGCTACAAGGGTGTTTTTTTTTAGGGACCATAATAGATTCCCTATATATGAAACATTTTCTGACAGAGGTCAAAAAATCCAAAGTTCTCTCCTTTTGCCTCTTTCTTCAATCTACTGTTGGGCCATCAGTAGCTCAATGTATGGAGGTAATTGGTCTGATGGTCGCTTCCTTGGACATCATTCCCTTTGCTCGATTCCATTTGAGAGCTCTGCAATTATGCATGCTCAGACAATGGAACGGAGACTATTCGGATCTGTGTCAGAGGAAAAATCTAGACCAGTCGACAAGAGACTCTCTCTCCTTAGGTGGCTTTCTCAGGACCATCTGCCTCAGGTCACATGCTTCCGGAGACCTTCCTGGGTGATTGTGACCACGGGCGCCAGCCTGCTATGCCGGGGAGCAGTCTGTGACTCGTTAAAGGCACAGGGACTATGGACTCGGGAGGAGTCTGCTCTCCCCATAAACATCTTGGAGTTGAGAGCGATTTACAATTCTCTGATGGCTTGGCCTTAATTGTCCTAAGCCCGGTTTATCAGTTTCAGTCGGATAACATCACCTGGGTGGCTTACATCAACCACCAGGGAGGAACTCTGAGTTCCTTAGCCATGAAGGAGGTGGCACAGATTATTAAGTGTGCGGAAGCTCAAAATTGTTGTCTGCCATCCCCATTCCTGGAGTGGACAACTGGGAAGTGGATTTCCTGAGCAGACAGACATTTCATCCCGGGGAGTGGGCTCTCCATCCGGAGCTTTTCTCCAGGTTAATCCTCAAATAGGGTGTTGGATCTGATGGCGTCTTGGCTGAACGCCAAGCTTCCAAGATACGGTTCAAGGTCAAGAGATCCTCAGGCCGCTCTGATAGATGCTTTGGCGGTTCCTTGGGATTTCGATCTAGCATACCTGTTTTCTCCGTTTGCGCTCTTTCAACGAGTTATTGCTCGTATCAAACAAGAGAGAGCATCGGTTATTCTAATAGCTCCTGCATGGTCTCACAGGATCCGGTATGCAGACCTAGTGAAGATGTCTTCTCGGCCACCATGGAGTTTTCCTCTGAGGAAGGACCTTTTTAATTCAGGGTCCATTCCTCCATCCAAATCTTGTTTCTCTGAAGCTGACTGCTTGGAGATTGAACGCTTAGTTCTGTCTAAGCGTGGATTTTCTGAATCAGTCATTGAGCCTATGATCCAGGCTTGCAAGCCTGTTACTCGAAATATTTACCATAAGGTATGGCGTAAATACCTTTTATTGATTTGAATCTAAGGGCTACTCTTGGAGTAGGGTCAGGATTCCTAGAATTTTGTCTTTTCTTCAGGAAGGTCTGGAGAAAGGGTTGTCAGTCAGTTATCTGAAAGGTCAGATTTCTGCATTATCTATTTTGTTACAGAAGTGTCTGGCGGATGTGCCAGATGTTCAATCTATTTGGCGGGCCCTGGTCAGAATCAGGCCTGTGTTTAAACCTGTTGCTCCTCCTTGGAGCCTTAATCTTGTTTTTAAAGTTTTGCAGCAGGCTCCGTTTGAGCCAATGCATTCCGTAGATATTAAGTTGCTATCTTGTAAGGTTTTGTTTCTTATTGCTATCTCTTCTGCTCGGAAAGTTTTGGAACTCTCGGCTTTGCAGTGAGATTCGCCTTACCTTATCTTTCATACGGATAAGGCGGTTCTTTGTACTAAATTGGGGTTTCTTCCTAAAGTGGTTTCGGATAGAAATATTAATCAGGAAATTGTTGTTCCTTCTCTCTGTCCCAATCCTCCTCATAAAGAACGTCTGTTGCACAACTTTGATGTTCTGCATGCTCTAAAATTCTACCTACAGGGGATTTTTGATAGTCTTCTGTCATTTTTGTTTATTTCTCAGTAAAGCGTAAGGGTCAGAAGGCTACTTCTACTTCTCTTTCCCTCTGGTTGAGAAGTATGTTTCATTTTGCTTATAAGACTGCTGGACAACAGCCTCCTGAGAGAATTACAGCTCAATCCACTAGGGCTGTCTCCTCTTCTTAGGCTTTCAAAGATGAAGTTTCTGTGGAACAGCTTTGCAAGGCTTCAACTTGGTCCTCTCTGCATACTTTTTCCAAATTTTTATACTTTTGCCTTGGCTGAGGCCTCTTGGGAGAAAAGTTATTCAAGCGGTGGTGCCTTCTGTTTAGGTCTGCCTGTCTTGTTCTCCCTCCTTGTTCATTCTGTGTCCTCTAGTTTGGGTATTTGGGTATTGGTTCCCACTAGTAATTGAATGACGTTGTGGACTCTCCATATCTTAGGAAAGAAAACAAAATTTATGCTTACCTGATAAATTTCTTTCCGGATATGGAAAGTCCACGACCCCACTCTTTATTAAGATTGTTATTTTTTACTTAATCTCAGGCACCTCTACACCTTTGTTTTATTCTTTTTCCATTTCCTTTCGGTCGAATGACTGGGGATTATGGGTAGGGGAGTGACACTTAACAGCTTTGCTGTGGTGCTCTTTTCCTCCTCCTATTGGCCAGGACTGATACCCACTAGTAATTGAATGACGTTGTGGACTCTCCATATATCTGGAAAGAAATTTATCAGGTAATCATACATTTTTTTTCTTAAAGTCTTTAAAAGAAATTCATAAAGAAACCCTATTGGGAGGTTGTAGAAAATTATCTGGACAGTCACTGTCTATTTGTTTGAAGGTTTTCCTTCCTTTTAAAAAGTATTTTTATATGTCCCACTTATTCTGTGGGTCCTATGGGAGTGTCATCATTGTAGAATGTTACTAAGGGACATGCATCAATTGCAGTTTGTTTAACTTTGGTCTGGCACCTTTACACCAAACATCTAATTTGTAAACTGTGATACTGTGAGATCCTGTGTATTGCATGCAGAAACCAATATCTAATGTGGAGTTCTTAATTTAGAAAAGTGGATTTTTCCCCCTGTGCTCCTCCATTAGATAAGGTCTTTTATGGATTAAAGCTATCCCTTTGCCTTTAGTGAACTGGGCATAAGGGAACCAAGAGAATCAGATTTACATTGTAGGGGGGGGGGTGCATCTCCAATCCACAATTTAATTCAGCAACTGTTTGGAGCAAAGGTCCTGTACTTAAAGGGATATGAAACACAATTTTTTCTCTTTCATGATTTAGATAGAGCATGAGATTTTAAGCACATTTCTAATTTACTCTTATTAACATTTTTTCTTCATTCTCCTTGTATCTTTGTTCGAAAAAGCAGGTATGTAAGCTTAGGTGTCAGCCCATTTTTGGTTCAGCACCTGTGTAGCGCTTGCTGATTGGTAGCTACATTTAGCCACAAATCAGCAAGCTCTACCCAGATGCTGAACCACAAATGGGCCGGCTCCTAAGCTTACATTTCTGCTTTTCATGCAAAGATACCAAGAGAACAAAGAATAATTGATAATAGCAGTAAATTAGAAAGTTGCTCTACATTGCATGCAAAAAATTCATGAAAAAATCATGAAAAAAAGAAAGAGTTTGAGTTTCATATCCCTTTTAAGGGCTGCAGTGTTCACTTAAAATGCATATTAGTGCCTTTATAGTTTTGTGTATCCTTTAAATTGTGTACAGGATCAGATTAGAGAAATAGACCCTGATCCTCCATTTCTTTGAAGCTATGGGACGAACTAGACTGCAGCCTTCGGAATATATTTTGTTAAAAATAATTACCTATAAAGATTTGTAAATCTACACATTTATTTTTATTTACATTTCTGTATTCATTTATTTATAGGGCTACATATATCTTGGTTCTCCCAGCTAATACTCACTCGCAATATCTACCATCCTTTAGGAGATTGCTAACTTCATCATTATAAGTTGTGTGCATCACAGGATAGACAGTAGTAAGTCCTTATCCCCTGCTATCCAGGCAGCAGTAGGCTGCTTTTCAGCAGGCTTGTCAGTCCCCGCTGGGCATACTTCTTTCTCCCAGGCAGGTCAAGCCTACTTTGTGGACCACTTTTTTGGACAGAGAGTTACGAATGGCACCCTTTACCCCAGATCACTATGTGCATATGCATGCAAGGTTTACCTAAGACTGTGTAAAAATGGCTATATCAAGGAGGGCTGCTTACGTATCCACCAAACTGAGAACTGGAAATTCTCCAGAAGCAAGGGGAAGAACTATAAATCCTTCTGCACTGTAGCACCACTCTGCTAGTCTGAAAGTAGAGTTTTTTTTTTCCTTCTAGTCAAATCTTCTTTACAGATAGAAAATGAGTCCAGACACTGGAAGCTCAGAAGCCAAAAGATAAGTAACTTTTGTTCGTGCTATGAAAAGATGCAGTATTTCCTTTTATACTATGTGTTTCTTTGCTTGTTATTCTAAGAAAAACAGAATTTATGCTTACCTGATAAATTACTTTCTCCAACGGTGTGTCCGGTCCACGGCGTCATCCTTACTTGTGGGATATTCTCTTCCCCAACAGGAAATGGCAAAGAGTCCCAGCAAAGCTGGCCATATAGTCCCTCCTAGGCTCCGCCCACCCCAGTCATTCGACCGACGGACAGGAGGAAATATATATAGGAGAAACCATATGGTACCGTGGTGACTGTAGTTAGAGAAAATAATTCATCAGACCTGATTAAAAAAACCAGGGCGGGCCGTGGACCGGACACACCGTTGGAGAAAGTAATTTATCAGGTAAGCATAAATTCTGTTTTCTCCAACATTGGTGTGTCCGGTCCACGGCGTCATCCTTACTTGTGGGAACCAATACCAAAGCTTTAGGACACGGATGAAGGGAGGGAGCAAATCAGGTTACCTAAACGGAAGGCACCACAGCTTGCAAAACCTTTCTCCCAAAAATAGCCTCCGAAGAAGCAAAAGTATCAAATTTGTAAAATTTAGCAAAAGTGTGCAGTGAAGACCAAGTCGCTGCCTTACATATCTGGTCAACAGAAGCCTCGTTCTTGAAGGCCCATGTGGAAGCCACAGCCCTAGTGGAGTGAGCTGTGATTCTTTCAGGAGGCTGCCGTCCGGCAGTCTCGTAAGCCAATCGGATAATGCTTTTAAGCCAAAAGGAAAGAGAGGTAGAAGTCGCTTTTTGACCTCTCCTTTTACCAGAATAAACGACGAACAAGGAAGATGTTTGTCTGAAATCTTTAGTAGCCTCTAAATAGAACTTTAGAGCACGGACAACGTCCAAATTGTGTAACAAACGTTCCTTCTTTGAAACTGGATTCGGACACAAAGAAGGTACAACTATCTCCTGGTTAATATTTTTGTTAGAAACAACTTTAGGAAGAAAACCAGGCTTAGTACGCAAAACCACCTTATCTGCATGGAACACCAGATAGGGCGGAGAACACTGCAGAGCAGATAACTCTGAAACTCTTCTAGCAGAAGAAATTGCAACCAAAAACAAAACTTTACAAGATAGTAACTTAATATCTATGGAATGTAAAGGTTCAAACGGAACCCCTTGAAGAACTGAAAGAACTAGATTTAGACTCCAGGGAGGAGTCAAAGGTCTGTAAACAGGCTTAATCCGAACCAAAGCCTGAACAAATGCTTGAACATCTGGCACAGCTGCCAGTCTTTTGTGTAGTAAGACAGATAAAGCAGAGATCTGTCCCTTTAGAGAACTTGCAGATAATCCTTTCTCCAAACCTTCTTGTAGAAAGGAGAGAATCTTAGGAATTTTTACCTTATTCCATGGAAATCCTTTGGATTCACACCAACAGATATATTTTTTCCATATCTTATGGTAAATTTTTCTAGTTACAGGTTTTCTGGCCTGAACCAGAGTATCTATAACAGAATCTGAAAACCCACGCTTTGATAGAATCAAGCGTTCAATCTCCAAGCCGTCAGTTGGAGGGAGACCAGATTTGGATGTTTGAATGGACCCTGAACAAGAAGGTCCTGTCTCAAAGGTAGCTTCCATGGTGGAGCCGATGACATATTCACCAGGTCTGCATACCAAGTCCTGCGTGGCCACGCAGGAGCTATCAAGATCACCGAGGCCCTCTCCTGATTGATCCTGGCTACTAGCCTGGGAATGAGAGGAAACGGTGGGAATACATAAGCTAGGTTGAAGGTCCAAGGTGCTACTAGTGCATCTACTAGAGTCGCCTTGGGATCCCTGGATCTGGACCCGTAGCAAGGGACCTTGAAGTTCTGACGAGACGCCATCAGATCCATGTCTGGAATGCCCCATAATTGAGTTATTTGGGCAAAGATTTCTGGATGGAGTTCCCACTCCCCCGGATGGAATGTCTGACGACTCAGAAAATCCGCTTCCCATTTTTCCACTCCTGGGATGTGGATCGCAGACAAGTGGCAGGAGTGATCCTCCGCCCATTGAATTATTTTGGTCACTTCTTTCATCGCCAGGGAACTCTTTGTTCCCCCCTGATGATTCATATATGCAACGGTCGTCATGTTGTCTGATTGAAACCTTATGAATGTGGCCTTTGCTAGTTGAGGCCAAGCTCTGAGAGCATTGAATATCGCTCTCAGTTCCAGAATGTTTATCGGGAGAAGAGACTCTTCCCGAGACCATAGTCCCTGAGCTTTCAGGGATTCCCAGACCGCGCCCCAGCCCACCAGACTGGCGTCGGTCGTGACAATGACCCACTCTGGTCTGCGGAAGCTCATTCCCTGGGATAGATGGTCCAGGGTCAGCCACCAACGGAGTGAATCTCTGGTCTTTTGATCTACTTGAATCATTGGAGACAAGTCTGTATAATCCCCATTCCACTGTTTGAGCATGCACAGTTGTAATGGTCTTAGATGAATTCGTGCAAAAGGAACTATGTCCATTGTTGCAACCATCAATCCTACTACTTCCATGCACTGCGCTATGGAAGGACGAGGAACAGAATGAAGCACTTGACAAGAGCTTAGAAGTTTTGATTTTCTGACCTCTGTCAGAAAAATCCTCATTTCTAAGGAATCTATTATTGTTCCCAAGAAGGGAACTCTTGTTGACGGGGACAGAGAACTTTTTTCTTTGTTCACCTTCCATCCGTGAGATCTGAGAAAGGCTAGAACGATCTCCGTATGAGCCTTTGCTTTTGACAGAGACGACGCTTGTATTAGAATGTCGTCCAAGTAAGGTACTACTGCAATGCCCCTTGGTCTTAGAACCGCTAGAAGGGACCCTAGCACCTTTGTGAAAATCCTTGGAGCAGTGGCCTACCCGAATGGGAGGGCCACAAACTGGTAATGCTTGTCCAGAAAAGCGAACCTTAGGAACTGATGATGTTCCTTGTGGATAGGAATATGTAGGTACGCATCCTTTAGATCCACGGTAGTCATAAATTGACTTTCCTGGATGGTGGGTAGAATCGTTCGAATAGTTTCCATTTTGAACGATGGTACCCTGAGAAATTTGTTTAGGATCTTCAAATCCAAAATTGGTCTGAACGTTCCCTCTTTTTTGGGAACTACGAACAGATTGGAATAAAATCCCATTCCTTGTTCCTTTATTGGAACTGGGTATATCACTCCCATTTTTAACAGGTCTTCTACACAATGTAAGAATGCCTGTCTCTTTATTTGGTTTGAGGATAAGTGAGACCTGTGGAACCTTCCCCTTGGGGGTAGTTCCTTGAATTCCAGGAGAATTCCTTGAGAAACTATTTCTAGCGCCCAAGGATCCTGAACATCTCTTGCCCAAGCCTGAGCAAAGAGAGAGAGTCTGCCCCCCACTAGATCCGGTCCCGGATCGGGGGCTACTCCTTCATGCTGTTTTGTTAGCAGTGGCAGGCTTCTTGGCCTGCTTACCCTTGTTCCAGCCTTGCATTGGTTTCCAGGCTGGTTTGGGTTGTGAGGTATTACCCTCTTGCTTAGAGGATGCAGAATTAGAGGCTGGTCCGTTTCTGCGAAAAGGACGAAAATTAGGCTTATTTTTAGCCTTAAAAGACCTATCCTGTGGAAGGGCGTGGCCCTTTCCCCCAGTGATGTCTGAAATAATCTCTTTCAATTCTGGTCCAAATAAAGTTTTACCCTTGAAAGGGATGTTAAGCAATTTTGTCTTGGATGACACATCCGCTGACCAAGACTTTAGCCAAAGCGCTCTGCGCGCCACGATAGCAAACCCTGAATTTTTCGCCGCTAATCTAGCTAATTGCAAAGCGGCATCTAAAATAAAAGAGTTAGCCAATTTAAGTGCGTTAACTCTGTCCATAACCTCCTCATATGGAGTTTCTCTACTGAGCGACTTTTCTAGTTCCTCGAACCAGAACCACGCTGCCGTAGTGACAGGAACAATGCATGAAATTGGTTGTAGAAGGTAGCCTTGCTGTACAAAAATCTTTTTAAGCAAACCTTCCAATTTTTTATCCATAGGATCTTTGAAAGCACAACTATCTTCGATAGGAATAGTAGTGCATTTGTTTAGAGTAGAAACTGCCCCCTCGACCTTGGGGACTGTCTGCCATAAGTCCTTTCTGGGGTCGACCATAGGAAATAATTTCTTAAATATAGGGGGGGGAACAAAAGGTATGCCGGGCTTTTCCCACTCCTTATTTACTATGTCCGCCACCCGCTTGGGTATAGGAAAAGCGTCGGGGGGCACTGGAACCTCTAGGAACTTGTCCATCTTGCATAATTTCTCTGGAATGACCAAGTTGTCACAATCATCCAGAGTAGATAACACCTCCTTAAGCAGTGCGCGGAGATGTTCTAATTTAAATTTAAATGTCACAACATCAGGTTCAGCTTGATGAGAAATTTTTCCTGAATCTGAGATTTCTCCATCAGACAAAACCTCCCTTATGGCCACTTCAGATTGGTGTGAGGGTATGACAGAACAATTATCATCAGCGCCCTCTTGCTCTTCAGTGTTTAAAACAGAGCAATCGCGCTTTCTCTGATAAGTAGGCATTTTGGATAAAAGATTTGCTATGGAGTTATCCATTACAGCCGTTGATTGTTGCATGGTAATAAGTATTGGCGCACTAGATGTACTAGGGGCCTCCTGCTTGGGCAAAACTGGTGTAGACACAGTAGGAGATGATGTAGTATCATGTTTACTCCCCTCATCTGAGGAATCATCTTGGGCAATATCATTATCTGTGGCAGTACTGTCCTTACTTTGTTTGGACGCTATGGCACAATTATCACATAAATTTAAATGGGGAGACACATTGGCTTTCATACATATAGAACATAGCTTATCTGAAGGTACAGACATGTTAAACAGGCTTAAACTTGTCAACAAAGCACAAAAAACGTTTTAAAATAAAACTGTTACTGTCTCTTTAAATTTCAAACAGAAAACACTTTATTACTGAATATGTGAAAAAGTATGAAGGAATTGTTTCACCACAGTGTCTTAAAGCATTAAAAGTATTGCACACCAAATTTCAGAGCTTTAACCCTTAAAATAACGGAACCGGAGCCGTTTTAAAATTTAACCCCTATACAGTCCCAGCTATAGTCTTTGCTGAGACCCAACCAAGCCCAGAGGGGAATACGATACCAAATGACGCCTTCTAGAAGCTTTTTTATTGATTGCTAGATCCTCACACATGCATCTGCATGCCCTGCTCTCCAAAAACAACTGCGCAGTAATGGCGCGAAAATGAGGCTCAGTCTATAACTAGAAAGGCCCCCTGACTGAAAAAGGTGTCCAACACAGTGCCTGCCGTTTTATAAACGTTCCCCAAGATTATAAATGCCAATTGTTAGCCTAAATCTGAATAATATGCCCAAATAAAGCAATCTATTTAGCCCATAAAAATGTCTACCAGTTTTTTAGCCCTTATTGAGCCCTTTATTCTGTATGTTTGACTAAGAAAATGGCTTACCGGTCCCCATGAGGGGAAATGACAGCCTTCCAGCATTACACAGTCTTGTTAGAAATATGGCTAGTCATACCTTAAGCAGAAAAGTCTGCTAACTGTTTCCCCCAACTGAAGTTACTTCATCTCAACAGTCCTATGTGGAAACAGCAATCGATTTTAGTTACTGTCTGCTAAAATCATCTTCCTCTTACAAACAGAAATCTTCATCCTTTTCTGTTTCAGAGTAAATAGTACATACCAGCACTATTTTAAAATAACAAACACTTGATAGAAGAATAAAAACTACATTTAAACACCAAAAAACTCTTAACCATCTCCGTGGAGATGTTGCCTGTGCAACGGCAAAGAGAATAACTGGGGTGGGCGGAGCCTAGGAGGGACTATATGGCCAGCTTTGCTGGGACTCTTTGCCATTTCCTGTTGGGGAAGAGAATATCCCACAAGTAAGGATGACGCCGTGGACCGGACACACCAATGTTGGAGAAATAATCTTTACATTAGATTATTCTAATACATTTTTGAGGCAGTCTTGTACAGATTCTGCAACATTACTCTTTTGGTGGCTAAAGCTAGTGCTATGATCACTCCACTTGCATTCAAGCCATCTGCTACTTCTAAATTTATCACAATGTATACAAGATATTCTGGGTTTAGAATGGCAGCCATTTAGCTCATCAGATTGATTCAAAACCAAGCTTGTCATCATGATGAATTTCCTATTTCTAAAACACTAAAGGAAATTTATATGGAGGAGTTTTCTAATTCTGAAAAACAGTTACAGGTCTGGTTTAGCGGCCAAAGCTTTAGTGTTTGTCCCACTACCAGGCTATGTGCCCTCTTCCTCTCAGGATCAGCCACTGAAGAATATAGAGAAGATGCAGATGGGGATGCTGCTAATTAAAGGTCCCCCTAGCATGTCATTGACTTCTCTACCAATCAGGTGCTGGCATGAAGCTTCCTTTGCCCCAGTGCAGAACTTGATAAAAAGGATGCTCATTACATGAGTAGGTGATAGGAACTAGCAACTAGGGATAAAGAAGTTGTAGGTTTTATCCTATGTATGACTTCCAGATTAACAAAATAACACTATTAAGTGGTACAATTTAATAATATATTTTTATAAAAGCTGAAAAAGAATGGGTCTTGGGGGGGGTGTTTTTTTTTTTTTTTTGCTGGCTTATAGATTTTGAACAAATTTATTAAGCTCTGATTTCAGAACCAAAGTGGTCAATTGTCTCTCTCACTCCAGAGGATTCAAGGTGTTTTCTGACTAATCTATTGCTGGAACATGTATCACCTTGTATTCATATTAGTATGTCATTTTAAATAATATCCATTTGATTGCTAGAAACCTAATGATGTGGCAGAATAACTGGAACGTAGGAATTCCTGGTGCATATCTTCTACATGTAGGCAGCTCTATATCTTGTGGTGATAAATGCTTATTGAAGGATTGTGTAATAAGGAATATTCTTCTTCTAGACAGGCTACAGTGTATATTATTTTCTAATGCAGAGCTATATTTAATTTATATGACATGTTCTTAGTGCTAAACCAAAGTTTAAGTGGCTATAACAAAAAGCTAATATTTTAATATTATTATGAAGGATCAACAATTAAACCTAAAACATTTTAGACTGTAACTAGCGGCAATAATTGTTTGTTGGAAGAGTCGGCACGCTACAAATTATTAGTGGTGAGCAGGAAAAAAACACTGAATATGAAATGGTTTATTCAGCACAGACGCATCTCTCTTTTTTTAAAGATAAAAAGGGGAAAAAATAATGAACATATTTTAGGATGTATTTTATTTAACTTAAGCATTATTGATGATGGTCTGGTATCTGAGGTAAAGGGACTTGTGTTATTAACAGGCTGTAGACTTAAAGGAATATGGTTTAATGTTCAATCTGGATTGCAAAGTACCATGATCTGTTATTTGTTCTGTAGTCTGGCGTGCATGGATATGAAGATCACCAAACATTACCAGACCGTCTACTGTTCTGTTGAATTACCCACTAAATGCTTTGCATCATGTAAAAATAAAACCTAAAAATCTTACCTTCCAAAAATCTTCTGTAATCATAATTTACCAGCAAATGTGTTATTATTTTATACCTAAATAATACTTTTTTTATCCTTCCACAGACTGTCAACTTTGATTTGACCAAGAACTATCTAGATTTGATCATAACCTATACAACACTAATGATTATGCTTTCTCGCATTGAAGAAAGAAAAGCAATTATAGGCCTCTACAACTACTCGCATGAAATGACACACGGTGCAAGGTTTTTACATTTGTTTGCTTTTTCTTTTAAGGTTTCCTCAAATATTTTAGTGGATCGTAATTTGAAAAGTAGACTTATTTGTATTTATTTCTTTTTAGTGATCGTGAATATCCTCGGCTTGGACAAATGATTGTAGATTATGAAAACCCTTTAAAAAAGATGATGGAAGAGTTTGTTCCACATAGTAAGGTAAAATATCTATCTATATATATATATATATATATATATATATATATATATATATATATATATATATATATATATATATATATATATATATAATAAATATAATATATATATATTTTTAATTTCCTGTCCTCACATCTGCCTTCTGTTTTTTAGTTGAAAATAAAAAATAAAAAAATTATTTAGAGCATTATATCATTAGTAGATAATGATTTGAGAAGCCACCTTCTCAAACCAGAAAATTAAATCTTTCGGTTATAAAACTTTTTAAAACATCATTACAAAAAAACAAAAAAAACCCCACAAAAAACTGTCTTTATTTATAATTAAAGGGACATGAAACCCCAAATTTTCTTTCATGCTTCAGATAGAGAATACAGTTTTAAACAGCTTTCCAATTTACTTCTATTATCAAATTTGCTTAGTTTTCATGTTATTCTATGTTGAAGAGATATCTAGATAGGTAGTGTACACGTGTGGAGCACTAAATTACATCTAATGCTCTTGCTAATGTATAACATTATTGCAGATACGTGCACACACCTGAACTTATCTTCCTGATTTTCAACAGAGGATAACAAGAAAACAAAGAAAATGTGATAAAATAAGTAAATTGGAAAGTTCTTTAAAATCGTTTGTATCTGATTCATGAAAGGAAAAAAAAAATGGATTTTATTTCCCTTTAAAGGGATATGAAACCCAAAAATGTCTTTTGTAATTCAGACAGAGCATACAGTTTTTAAAAAAAAAGTTTCTAATTGACTTCTATTAACAAATTTGCTTCTGTCTCGTGGTATGTGGTGGTTGTGTGTTTTTTCTTTTCTTTAAAGAGATACCTAGATAGGTGTCTGGAGCACTACGTGGCAGAATATAGTGCTGCTAACTAGTGCTATTGCAAATGGATAACATTCTTGCAAAACTGCTGCCTTATAGTGTTTCAGACACCTGCATGCTCCTGAGCTTACACCCAGCTTTTCAACAAAAGATACAAAGCGAACAAAGACAATTTGATAATTTAAAGTAAAATTGTATTTTCTGCCTGAATCATGAAAACTAATTTTGGGGGTTTCATGTTCCCTTAATAATTTCATGGCCTGCATAAAAATAGATTGTTTTGGAAAGAAGCTGCTCAGTCTTATACAAATTTCACTTTTACATACAATATTACCGTTCTTGTACAACAGGTGGCGCTGTGTATCTGATATAGATTTTAGTTTGTCAAAAAATTATTTTGTTCCCAGTGTCTCCATATATTTGCTTGATAGAAATAGGTTCCTATGGTTTAGTCCATATCACCAGAAGAAGAGAGAAGGAAAAATGTTAATTTGAAACCTACATATAATATAGTATATACATGTTATATTATATTTATGTTTCCCTCTGTGATAGGTAAACTTTCACCTAGATTACGAGTCTTGCGTTAGCCTTAAAAAGCAGTGTTGAGAGGTCCCAACGCTGCTTTTTAACGCCCGCTGGTATTACGAGTCTGGCAGGTACAGGTGTACCGCTCACTTTTTTCCCCGCGATTTTAGCATACCGCAAATCCCCTTACGTCAATTGCGTATCCTATCTTTTTAATGGGATTTTTCTAACGCCGGTATTACGATCGCTGGAAAAAGTGAGCGGTACACCCTCTACCTCCAAGACTCCTACCGCATTTAAGAGTTTTATGGGCTAACGCCGTAACATAAAACTCTTAACTAAAGTGCTATAAAGTACAAGAACACCCATAAACTACATTTATTAACCTCTAATCTGCCGCCCACAACTTCGCCGCTACTATATTAAATGTATTAACCTCTAACCCTAACCCCCCTAACTGAAATATAATTTAAATACATCTAAATAATTTATTCCTATTTAAAACTAAATACTTACCTGTAAAATAAACCCTAAGATAGCTACAATATAACTAATAATTACATTGTAGCTATCTCAGGATTTATTTTTATTTTACAGGCAACTTTGTATTTATTTTAACTAGATACAATACAGGGAGTGCAGAATTATTAGGCAAATGAGTATTTTGACCACATCATCCTCTTTATGCATGTTGTCTTACTCCAAGCTGTATAGGCTCGAAAGCCTACTACCAATTAAGCATATTAGGTGATGTGCATCTCTGTAATGAGAAGGGGTGTGGTCTAATGACCTCAACACCCTATATCAGGTGTGCATAATTATTAGGCAACTTCCTTTCCTTTGGCAAAATGGGTCAAAAGAAGGACTTGACAGGCTCAGAAAAGTCAAAAATAGTGAGATATCTTGCAGAGGGATGCAGCACTCTTAAAATTGCAAAGCTTCTGAAGCGTGATCATCGAACAATCAAGCGTTTCATTCAAAATAGTCAACAGGGTCGCAAGAAGCGTGTGGAAAAACCAAGGCGCAAAATAACTGCCCATGAACTGAGAAAAGTCAAGCGTGCAGCTGCCAAGATGCCACTTGCCACCAGTTTGGCCATATTTCAGAGCTGCAACATCACTGGAGTGCCCAAAAGCACAAGGTGTGCAATACTCAGAGACATGGCCAAGGTAAGAAAGGCTGAAAGACGACCACCACTGAACAAGACACACAAGCTGAAACGTCAAGACTGGGCCAAGAAATATCTCAAGACTGATTTTTCTAAGGTTTTATCGACTGATGAAATGAGAGTGAGTCTTGATGGGCCAGATGGATGGGCCCGTGGCTGGATTGGTAAAGGGCAGAGAGCTCCAGTCCGACTCAGACGCCAGCAAGGTGGAGGTGGAGTACTGGTTTGGGCTGGTATCATCAAAGATGAGCTTGTGGGGCCTTTTCGGGTTGAGGATGGAGTCAAGCTCAACTCCCAGTCCTACTGCCAGTTTCTGGAAGACACCTTCTTCAAGCAGTGGTACAGGAAGAAGTCTGCATCCTTCAAGAAAAACATGATTTTCATGCAGGACAATGCTCCATCACACGCGTCCAAGTACTCCACAGCGTGGCTGGCAAGAAAGTGTATAAAAGAAGAAAATCTAATGACATGGCCTCCTTGTTCACCTGATCTGAACCCCATTGAGAACCTGTGGTCCATCATCAAATGTGAGATTTACAAGGAGGGAAAACAGTACACCTCTCTGAACAGTGTCTGGGAGGCTGTGGTTGCTGCTGCACGCAATGTTGATGGTGAACAGATCAAAACACTGACAGAATCCATGGATGGCAGGCTTTTGAGTGTCCTTGCAAAGAAAGGTGGCTGTATTGGTCACTGATTTGTTTTTGTTTTGTTTTTGAATGTCAGAAATGTATATTTGTGAATGTTGAGATGTTATATTGGTTTCACTGGTAAAAATAAATAATTGAAATGGGTATATATTTGTTTTTTGTTAAGTTGCCTAATAATTATGCACAGTAATAGTCACCTGCACACACAGATATCCCCCTAAAATAGCTATAACTAAAAACAAACTAAAAACTACTTCCAAAACTATTCAGCTTTGATATTAATGAGTTTTCTCCAACATAGGTGTGTCCGGTCCACGGCGTCATCCTTACTTGTGGGATATTCTCTTCCCCAACAGGAAATGGCAAAGAGCCCAGCAAAGCTGGTCACATGATCCCTCCTAGGCTCCGCCTACCCCAGTCATTCTCTTTGCCGTTGTACAGGCAACATCTCCACGGAGATGGCTTAGAGTTTTTTAGTGTTTAACTGTAGTTTGCGCCAATACTCCTTACTATGCAACAATTAACGGCTGTAATGGATAATTCTATCAAAAACATTTTAGCCAAAATGCCCACTTATCAGCGCAAGCGCGACTGCTCTGTTTTAGATACTGAAGAGCATGGGGACGCTGATGATAATGGTTCTGAAATGCCCCTACACCAGTCTGAGGGGGCCAGGGAGGTTTTGTCTGAGGGAGAAATTTCAGATTCAGGGAAAATTTCTCAACAAGCTGAACCCGATGTGATTACATTTAAATTTAAGTTGGAACATCTCCGCGCTCTGCTTAAGGAGGTATTATCCACTCTGGATGATTGTGAGAATTTGATCATCCCAGAGAAACTATGTAAAATGGACAAGTTCCTAGAGGTCCCGGGGCTCCCAGAAGCTTTTCCTATACCCAAGCGGGTGGCGGACATTGTAAATAAAGAATGGGAAAGGCCCGGTATACCTTTCGTCCCTCCCCCCATATTTAAAAAATTGTTTCCTATGGTCGACCCCAGAAAGGACTTATGGCAGACAGTCCCCAAGGTCGAGGGAGCGGTTTCTACTTTAAACAAACGCACCACTATACCCATAGAAGATAGTTGTGCTTTCAAAGATCCTATGGATAAAAAATTAGAAGGTTTGCTTAAAAAGATGTTTGTTCAGCAAGGTTACCTTCTACAACCAATTTCATGCATTGTCCCTGTCACTACAGCCGCGTGTTTCTGGTTCGATGAGCTAGTAAAGGCGATCGATAGTGATTCTCCTCCTTATGAGGAGATTATGGACAGAATCCGTGCTCTCAAATTGGCCAATTCTTTCACCCTAGACGCCACTTTGCAATTGGCTAGGTTAGCGGCGAAAAATTCTGGGTTTGCTATTGTGGCGCGCAGAGCGCTTTGGTTGAAATCTTGGTCAGCGGATGCGTCTTCCAAGAACAAACTACTTAACATTCCTTTCAAGGGGAAAACGCTGTTTGGCCCTGACTTGAAAGAGATTATCTCTGATATCACTGGGGGTAAGGGCCACGCCCTTCCTCAGGATAGGTCTTTCAAGGCCAAAAATAAACCTAATTTTCGTCCCTTTCGTAGAAACGGACCAGCCCCAAGTGCTACGTCCTCTAAGCAAGAGGGTAATACTTCTCAAGCCAAGCCAGCCTGGAGACCAATGCAAGGCTGGAACAAGGGAAAGCAGGCCAAGAAACCTGCCACTGCTACCAAGACAGCATGAAATGTTGGCCCCCGATCCGGGACCGGATCTGGTGGGGGGCAGACTCTCTCTCTTTGCTCAGGCTTGGGCAAGAGATGTTCTGGATCCTTGGGCACTAGAAATAGTCTCCCAAGGTTATCTTCTGGAATTCAAGGGGCTTCCCCCAAGGGGGAGGTTCCACAGGTCTCAATTGTCTTCAGACCATATAAAGAGACAGGCATTCTTACATTGTGTAGAAGACCTGTTAAAAATGGGAGTGATTCATCCTGTTCCATTAGGAGAACAAGGGATGGGGTTCTACTCCAATCTGTTCATAGTTCCCAAAAAAGAGGGAACGTTCAGACCATTCTTAGATCTCAAGATCTTAAACAAGTTTCTCAAGGTTCCATCGTTCAAAATGGAAACCATTCGAACAATTCTTCCTTCCATCCAGGAAGGTCAATTCATGACCACGGTGGATTTAAAGGATGCGTATCTACATATTCCTATCCACAAGGAACATCATCGGTTCCTAAGGTTCGCATTCCTGGACAAGCATTACCAGTTCGTGGCGCTTCCTTTCGGATTAGCCACTGCTCCAAGGATTTTCACAAAGGTACTAGGGTCCCTTCTAGCGGTACTAAGACCAAGGGGCATTGCAGTAGTTCCTTACTTGGACGACATTCTGATTCAAGCGTCGTCCCTTCCTCAAGCAAAGGCTCACACGGACATAGTCCTGGCCTTTCTCAGATCTCACGGATGGAAAGTGAACGTGGAAAAGAGTTCTCTATCTCCGTCGACAAGGGTTCCCTTCTTGGGAACAATAATAGACTCCTTAGAAATGAGGATTTTTCTGACAGAGGCCAGAAAAACAAAACTTCTAAGCTCTTGTCAAACACTTCATTCCGTTCCTCTTCCTTCCATAGCGCAGTGCATGGAAGTAATAGGTTTGATGGTAGCGGCAATGGACATAGTTCCTTTTGCGCGCATTCATCTAAGACCATTACAACTGTGCATGCTCAGTCAGTGGAATGGGGACTATACAGACTTGTCTCCGAAGATACAAGTAAATCAGAGGACCAGAGACTCACTCCGTTGGTGGCTGTCCCTGGACAACCTGTCACAAGGGATGACCTTCCGCAGACCAGAGTGGGTCATTGTCACGACCGACGCCAGTCTGATGGGCTGGGGCGCGGTCTGGGGACCCCTGAAAGCTCAGGGTCTTTGGTCTCGGGAAGAATCTCTTCTACCGATAAATATTCTGGAACTGAGAGCGATATTCAATGCTCTCAAGGCTTGGCCTCAGCTAGCAAAGGCCAAGTTCATACGGTTTCAATCAGACAACATGACGACTGTTGCGTACATCAACCATCAGGGGGGAACAAGGAGTTCCCTGGCGATGGAAGAAGTGACCAAAATCATTCAATGGGCGGAGACTCACTCCTGCCACCTATCTGCAATCCACATCCCAGGAGTGGAAAATTGGGAAGCGGATTTTCTGAGTCGTCAGACATTACATCCGGGGGAGTGGGAACTCCATCCGGAAATCTTCGCCCAAATTACTCAACTGTGGGGCATTCCAGACATGGATCTGATGGCCTCTCGTCAGAACTTCAAGGTTCCTTGCTACGGGTCCAGATCCAGGGATCCCAAGGCGACTCTAGTAGATGCACTAGTAGCACCTTGGACCTTCAAACTAGCTTATGTATTCCCGCCGTTTCCTCTCATCCCCAGGCTGGTAGCCAGGATCAATCAAGAGAGGGCGTCGGTGATCTTGATAGCTCCTGCGTGGCCACGCAGGACTTGGTATGCAGATCTGGTGAATATGTCATCGGCTCCACCATGGAAGCTACCTTTGAGACGAGACCTTCTTGTTCAAGGTCCGTTCGAACATCCGAATCTGATCTCACTCCAGCTGACTGCTTGGAGATTGAACGCTTGATCTTATCAAAACGAGGGTTCTCAGATTCTGTTATTGATACTCTTGTTCAGGCCAGAAAGCCTGTAACTAGAAAAATTTACCACAAAATATGGAAAAAATATATCTGTTGGTGTGAATCTAAAGGATTCCCTTGGGACAAGGTAAAGATTCCTAAGATTCTATCCTTTCTTCAAGAAGGATTGGAGAAAGGATTATCTGCAAGTTCCTTGAAGGGACAGATTTCTGCCTTGTCTGTGTTACTTCACAAAAAGCTGGCAGCTGTGCCAGATGTTCAAGCCTTTGTTCAGGCTCTGGTTAGAATCAAGCCTGTTTACAAACCTTTGACTCCTCCTTGGAGTCTCAACTTAGTTCTTTCAGTTCTTCAGGGGGTTCCGTTTGAACCCTTACATTCCGTTGATATTAAGTTATTATCTTGGAAAGTTTTGTTTTTGGTTGCAATTTCTTCTGCTAGAAGAGTTTCAGAATTATCTGCTCTGCAGTGTTCTCCTCCTTATCTGGTGTTCCATGCAGATAAGGTGGTTTTACGTACTAAACCTGGTTTTCTTCCAAAAGTTGTTTCTAACAAAAACATTAACCAGGAGATAGTCGTACCTTCTTTGTGTCCGAAACCAGTTTCGAAGAAGGAACGTTTGTTGCACAATTTGGATGTTGTTCGCGCTCTAAAATTCTATTTAGATGCTACAAAGGATTTTAGACAAACATCTTCCTTGTTTGTTGTTTATTCTGGTAAAAGGAGAGGTCAAAAAGCAACTTCTACCTCTCTCTCTTTTTGGATTAAAAGCATCATCAGATTGGCTTATGTGACTGCCGGACGGCAGCCTCCTGAAAGAATCACAGCTCATTCCACTAGGGCTGTGGCTTCCACATGGGCCTTCAAGAACGAGGCTTCTGTTGATCAGATATGTAGGGCAGCGACTTGGTCTTCACTGCACACTTTTACCAAATTTTACAAGTTTGATACTTTTGCTTCTTCTGAGGCTATTTTTGGGAGAAAGGTTTTGCAAGCCGTGGTGCCTTCCATTTAGGTGACCTGATTTGCTCCCTCCCTTCATCCGTGTCCTAAAGCTTTGGTATTGGTTCCCACAAGTAAGGATGACGCCGTGGACCGGACACACCTATGTTGGAGAAAACAGAATTTATGTTTACCTGATAAATTACTTTCTCCAACGGTGTGTCCGGTCCACGGCCCGCCCTGGTTTTTTAATCAGGTCTGATAATTTATTTTCTTTAACTACAGTCACCACGTTATCATATGGTTTCTCCTATGCAAATATTCCTCCTTAACGTCGGTCGAATGACTGGGGTAGGCGGAGCCTAGGAGGGATCATGTGACCAGCTTTGCTGGGCTCTTTGCCATTTCCTGTTGGGGAAGAGAATATCCCACAAGTAAGGATGACGCCGTGGACCGGACACACCGTTGGAGAAAGTAATTTATCAGGTAAACATAAATTCTGTTTTTTGGGTTCATTGAGAACATGGTTGTTCAATAATAAAATTAATCCTCAAAAATACAACTTGCCTAATAATTCTGCACTCCCTGTAGTTATTAAATGGTTATTAACTATTTAATAACTACCTAGCTAAAATAAGTACAAATTTACCTGTAAAATAAACCATAACCTAAGTTACAATTACACCTAACACTACACTATCATTAAATTAATTACATAAAATACCTACAATTAATTACAATGAAATAAAATAAACTAAATTACGAAAAACAACAAACACTAAATTACAGAAAATAAAAAAGAAATTACAGATATTTCTCTTGTAAGGTGTATCCAGTCCACGGATTCATCCTTTACTTGTGGGATATTCTCCTTCCCAACAGGAAGTGGCAAAGAGAGCACACAGCAGAGCTGTCCATATAGCTCCCCCTCTAGCTCCACCCCCCAGTCATTCTCTTTGCTGGCTCTAAGCAACAGGGTCCCTCTCGGAAGGGTAAAGTGAATGTGGTGTTAGATTTGTAGTTTTTTGTTCTACAAGCAAAAGTTTGTTATTTTAAATGGTACCAGTGTGTACTGTTTACTCTCCAGCAGAAAAGAGATGAAGATTTCTGCAGAGAGGAAGATGATTTTAGCTTGTTGTAACTAAAATCCACTGCTGTTCCCACACAGGACTGAGGAGTACAAGAAAACTTCAGTTGGGGGGGGGGAACGGTTTGCAGGTTAGGCTGCAATAAGGTATGTTCAATCATTTATTTCTAGACAAGACTGTGATAATGCTAGAAAAGGACTGATAAGATCCCCATGAGGGAAGGGTAAGCTTTATTCAGAGACTAAGTATGGAATTACAAGCTTATATAACGGGGCTAATTTATGCTGGTTGACACTATTTTATGGCAAGTTGACACTTTTTTATGGCAAACGGTTTTTACTAAGAAAAATTGTTTTTTGAGACTCTTTGAAGGTCCCTTTGGGTTTGTTACAGGGGTTGTTACCCACATGGCTAATATTATAACTCTTAGGAGTGTTTTCTTAGGCCTCACAGCCCCGGAGTAAGGTGGGAGGGACCTAATTTTGTGCATCAGATGCGCAGTTAGTTTGGCTAGATCTTCAGGCTGTGTTCACATGGAGGCTCCTGCTACAGTTTGAGGACCCATAAGAAGCTTTTTCCCCATAAATCTGACTCCTAAGGGAAGGTAGGGCCACAGCAGAGCTGTGGCAAGGTGCTAAAGTTGTTTTAACCGGTCTGTTAGCTTACTACTGATCCGGTTTGGGCATTAAGGGGTTAATCGTTTTTCTTGCTAGTTATGCAATCTTACCAATGCTTTAGGTACATACTGTGAAAATTTCAAAAAGTTTGGTGCATTTTTCATTTTTGGAAAATTGTGTGCCCTTTTTATCTCTTGAAGGCACAGTAACGTTTTTTTGCAAAGTGTGTTTTTGCTTGATTAAAGTGATTTCTAAGCCTGTTTGTCTTACTACTAGTCTGTTAAACATGTCTGACACCAAGGAAAATCCTTGTTCAATGTGTTTAGAAGCCATGGTGGAACCCCCTCTCAAAATGTGTCCCACTTGTATTGATATGTCTATACATTTTAAAGACCATATTGTTGCACTTAAAAATGTGCCCCAAGATGATTCTCAGACAGAAGGTAATGAGGTTAGCCCGTTGACCTCTCCCCAAGTGTCACAACCAGTTACGCCCCCTCAAGCGACACCTAGCACCTCTAGCGCGTCTAACTCTTTTACCTTGCAAGACTTGGCGGCAGTTATGGATAATACCCTCTCAGTATTTTTATCTAAGCTGCCCGTGTTACCTGCAAAGCGTGATAGCTCTGTTTTAAGAACAGATTATGAGCATTCTGACGCTTTAGTAGCCGTATCTGATATACACTCACAACGCTCTGAAATGGGGGCGAGGGATGGGCTGTCTGAAGGAGAAATTTCCGATTCGGGAAAGGTTGCTCCTCAGACAGACTCGGATACGTTGGCTTTTAAATTTAAACTAGAACACCTCCGCTTATTGCTCAGGGAGGTATTAGTTACTCTGGATGACTGTGACCCTTTGGTGGTTCCAGAGAAATTGTGTAAAATGGACAAGTACCTAGAAGTTCCTGTTTACACTGATGTGTTCCCGGTCCCTAAGAGGATCGCGGATATAGTAACTAGGGAGTGGGATAGACCAGGTATTCCGTTTGTCCCCCCTCCTGTTTTTAAGAAAATGTTCCCCATATCTGACACCACGCGGGACTCGTGGCAGACGGTCCCTAAGGTGGAGGGGGCTGTTTCTTCACTTGCTAAACGCACAACCATATCAATTGAGGACAGTTGTGCTTTTAAAGACCCTATGGATAAAAAATTAGAGGGTTTACTTAAGAAAATCTTTGTTCATCAAGGTTTTCTTCTCCAACCTATAGCGTGCATTGTTCCTGTAACTACTGCAGCTGCTTTCTGGTTCGAAGCGCTGGAAGATGCGCTCCAGACGGAGACCTCATATGAGGACATTATGGACAGAATTAAGGCTCTTAAGCTGGCTAATTCTTTTATCACAGATGCCGCTTTCCAACTAGCTAAGTTAGCGGCAAAGAATTCAGGTTTCGCCATTCTGGCGCGCAGGGCGCTATGGCTAAAGTCCTGGTCGGCCGATGTGTCGTCAAAATCCAACATCTGAACATCCCTTTCAAAGGAAAGACCCTTTTCGGGCCTGAATTGAAAGAGATTATCCCAGAAATCACTGGGGGAAAAGGCCATGCTCTCCCTCAGGACAAGTCCTTTAAGACTAAGAACAAACAAAATAATTTTCGTTCCTTTCGAAATTTCAGGAGCGGTCTCGCTTCATCCTCCCCTGCTGCAAAGCAAGAGGGTAACGCTTCACAACCCAGGGCAGCCTGGAAACCTTACCAGGGCTGGGACAAGGGTAAACAGGCCAAGAAGCATGCAGCTGCCTCCAAGACAGCTTGAAGGGGTAGCCCCCGATCCGGGACCGGATCTAGTGGGGGGCAGACTCTCTTCGCTCAAGCCTGGGCAAGAGACATACACGATCCTTGGACCTTAGAGATTGTATCCCAGGGATATCTTCTAGAATTCAAGGACTCCCCTCCAAGGGGAAGGTTCCACATTTCTCGTCTGTCTTCAGACCAGACAAAGAAAGAGGCGTTCTTACGCTGCGTAGAAGACCTACATACAATGGGAGTGATCCAACCAGTTCCAATTGTGGAACAAGGGCTGGGTTTTTACTCAAACCTGTTTGTGGTTCCCAAAAAAGAAGGAACTTTCAGACCAATCCTGGATCTCAAAATTCTAAACAAATTCCTCAGAGTCCCATCATTCAAGATGGAGACCATTCGGACAATATTACCAATGATCCAGGAGGGTCAATTTATGACTACCGTGGATCTAAAGGATGCGTATCTACATATTCCTATCCACAAAGATCATCACCAGTTCCTCAGGTTCGCCTTTCTGTACAAGCATTGTCCGTTCGTGGCTCTTCCTTTCGGGTTGGCCACTGCTCCCAGAATTTTCACAAAGGTGCTAGGGTCCCTTCTGGCGGTTCTAAGACCGCGGGGCATAGCAGTGGCGCCTTACCGTGACGACATCTTAATTCAGGCGTCGACTTTCCAAAAAGCCAAGTCTCACACGGAAATTGTATTGGCCTTTCTGAGGTCTCACGGGTGGAAGGTGAACATCAAAAAGAGTTCTCTCTCCCCCCTCACAAGAGTTCCCTTCCTAGGAACACTAATAGACTCGGTAGAAATGAAAATATTTCTGACGGAGGTCAGAAAGTTAAAACTCTTAACTTCTTGCCGAGCTCTTCATTCCATTCCTCGGCCGTCTGTAGGCTCAGTGCATGGAGACAATCGGACTAATGGTAGCAGCAATGGACATAGTCTCTTTTGCACGGATACACCTCAGACCACTGCAACTATGCATGCTCAAACAGTGGAACGGGGACCAGGGGACCAGAGATTCTCTTCTCTGGTGGTTGTCTCAGGATCACCTGTCTCAGGGAATGTGTTTCCGCAGATCAGAGTGGATCATCGTAACGACCAACGCCAGTCTGTTGGGCTGGGGTGCAGTCTGGGACTCCCTGAAAGCTCAGGGCTTATGGTCTCGGGAAGAAGCTCTTCTCCCGATAAACATTCTGTAACTGAGGGCGATATTCAACGCTCTTCAGGCATGGCCTCAGCTAGCTGCGGCCAAATTCATCAGATTTCAGTCGGACAACATCACGACTGTAGCTTACATCAACCATCAAGGGGGAACAAGGAGTCCCCTAGCAATGATGGAAGTAACCAAAATAATCAGGTGGGCGGAGGATCACTCTTGCCACCTCTCAGCAATTCACATCCCAGGAGTAGACAACTGGGAAGCGGATTTTCTAAGTCGTCAGACTTTTCACCCGGGGGAGTGGGAACTCCACCCGGAGGTATTTGCCCAGCTGACTCAGCTATGGGCACTCCAGAATTGGATCTGATGGCGTCCCGTCAGAATGCCAAACTTCCTCTTTATGGGTCTAGGTCCCGGGATCCCCAGGCGGTGTTGATAGATGCTCTAGCAGCGCCTTGGTCCTTCAATCTGGCCTATGTGTTTCCACCGTTTCCTCTCCTTCCTCGTCTGGTTGCCAGAATCAAGTAGGAGTGGGCGTCGGTGATTCTAATAGCACCTGCATGGCCACGCAGGACTTGGTATGCAGACCTAGTGGACATGTCATCCGTTCCACCACGGACTCTGCCAATGAGGCAGGACCTTCTACTTCAAGGTCCTTTCAAACATCCAAATCTAATTTCTCTGCGTCTGACTGCTTGGAGATTGAACGCCTAACTCTATCTAAGCGTGGTTTCTCTGAGTCGGTTATCGATACCCTGAATCAGGCTAGAAAGCCTGTCACCAGGAAAATCTACCATAAGATTTGGCGAAAATATCTTTGTTGGTGCGAATCCAAGGGTTACTCATGGAGTAAGATTAGGATTCCCAGGATATTGTCCTTTCTCCAAGAAGGATTGGAGAAAGGATTATCAGCTAGTTCCTTACAAGGACAGATATCTGCTTTGTCTATTCTTTTACACAAACGTCTGGCAGAGGTACCAGACGTTCAAGCGTTTAGTCAGGCTTTAATCAGAATCAAGCCTGTTTATAGACCTGTGGCTCCGCCATGGAGTCTGAATTTAGTTCTTTCAGTTCTGCAAGGGGTTCTGTTTGAACCTTTACATTCCATAGATATTAAGCTTTTATCTTGGATAGTTTTGTTTTTGGTAGCTATCTCTTCTGCTCGAAGAGTTTCAGAGTTATCTGCCTTACAGTGTGACTCACCTTACTTGGTGTTCCACGCAGATAAGGTAGTTTTGCGTACCAAACCCGGTTTTCTTCCTAAAGTTTTATTTACAAGCAACTAAGGATTTCAGACATACAACTTCATTGTTTGTCATCTATTCTGGTAAGAGGAGAGGTCAGAAGGCGACTGCTACCTCTCTTTCCTTTTGGCTGAAAAGCATCATCCGTCTGGCCTATGAGACTGCTGGCCAGCAGCCTCCTGAAACAATTACTGCTCATTCTACCAGAGCAGTGGCTTCCACATGGGTTTTTAAAAATGAGGCTTCTGTTGAACAGATTTGTAAGGCAGCGACTTGGTCTTCGCTGCATACCTTTTACAAATTTTACAAATTTGATACTTTTGCTTCTTCCGAGGCTATTTTTGGGAGAAAGGTTTTACAAGCAGTGGTGCCTTCCGTTTAACGTACCTGTCTTGTTCCCTCCCTTCATCCGTGTCCTAAAGCTTTGATATTGGTATCCCACAAGTAAAGGATGAATCCGTGGACTGGATACACCTTACAAGAGAAAACAAAATTTATGCTTACCTGATAAATTACTTTCTCTTGTGGTGTATCCAGTCCACGGCCCGCCTTGGCTCTTAGTCAGGTAGATTTTTGGTCTAAACTACAGTCACCACTGCACCCTATGGTTTCTCCTTTTTCTTCCTAACCTCCGGTCGAATGACTGGGGGGTGGAGCTAGAGGGGGAGCTATATGGACAGCTCTGCTGTGTGCTCTCTTTGCCACTTCCTGTTGGGAAGGAGAATATCCCACAAGTAAAGGATGAATCCGTGGACTGGATACACCACAAGAGAACGTAATTTATCAGGTAAGCATAAATTCTGTTTTTAAACTAATTACACCTAATCTAACCGCCCTAACAAATTAAAAAAGTCCCCCCAAAATAAAAAAAAATCCCTACCCTATACTAAATTACAAATAGCCCTTAAAAGGGCCTTTTGTGGGGCATTTCCCCAAAGTAATCAGCTCTTTTACCTGTAAAAAAAAAATACAATACCCCCCCCCCCAACATTAAAACCCACACACCCAACCCTACTCTAAAACTCACCCAATCCCCCCTTAATAAAACCTAACACTAACCCCCAGAAGATCACCCTACCTTGAGCCGTCATCACCCAGCCGGGCACAAGTGGACCTCCAGAGGGGCAGAAGTCTTCATCCGATCCGGCCAGAAGAGGCCATCCAGACCGGCAGAAGTATTCATCCATCTTCTATCTTCTTCCATCCGGAGCGGAGCGGGTCCATCTTGAAGACATCCGACGCGGAGCATTCCTTTCCATCTGACGGCGACTGAAGAATGAAGGTTCCTTTTAAGTGACGTCATCCAAGATGGCGTCCCTTCAATTCCGATCAATTCCAATCGGAATTAAGGTAGGAAAAATCCTATTGGCTGATGCAATCAGCCAATAGAATTGAGCTTGCATTCTATTGGCTGATTGGAACAGCCAATAGAATGCGAGCTCAATCCTATTGGCTGATTGCATCAGCCAATAGGATTTTTCCTACCTTAATTCCGATTGGCTTGGATGACGTCACTTAAAGGAACCTTCATTCTTCAGTCGCCGTCGGATGGAAGAGGATGCTCCGCGTCAAATGTCTTCAAGATGGACCCGCTCCGGATGGAAGAAGATAGAAGATGCCGCCTGGATGAAGACGTCTGCCGGTCTGGATGTCCTCTTCTGGCCGGATCGGATGATGACTTCTGCCGGTCTGGAGGTCCACTTGTGCCCGGCTTGGTGAAGACGACTCAAGGTGATCTTCAGGGGGTTAGTGTTAGGTTTTATTAAGGGGGGATTGGGTGGGTTTTAGAGTAGGATTGGGTGTGTGGATTTTTAATGTTGGGGGGGGGTATTGTATTTTATTTTACAGGTAAAAGAGCTGATTACTTTGGGGCAATGCCCCGCAAAAGGCCCTTTTAAGGGCTATTTGTAATTTAGTATAGGGTAGGGCTTTTTTTTATTTTGGGGGGCTTTTTTATTTTGTTAGGGGGATTAGATTAGGTGTAATTAGTTTAAAATATCTGTAATTTCTTTTTTATTTTCTGTAATTTAGTGTTTGTTGTTTTTCGTAATTTAGTTTAATTTAATTGTAATTAATTGTAGGTATTTTATGTAATTAATTTAATGATAGTGTAGTGTTAGGTGTAATTGTAACTTAGGTTAGGGTTTATTTTACAGGTAAATTTGTACTTATTTTAGCTAGCTAGTTATTAAATAGTTAATAACTATTTAATAACTATTGTACCTAGTTAAAATAAATACAAAGTTGCCTGTAAAATAAAAAATAAATCCTGAGATAGCTACAATGTAACTATTAGTTATATTGTAGCAAGCTTAGGGTTTATTTTATAGGTAAGTATTTATTTAGTTTTAAATAGGAATAATTTATTTAGATGTATTTAAATTATACTTAAGTTAGGGGGGGTTAGGGTTAGGTTTAGGGGTTAATAACTTTATTATAGTGACGGTGACATTGGCTGCGGCAGATTAGGAGTTAATAAATTTTAATATAGTTGCGGCGACGTTTGGGGGGGCAGATTAGGGGTTAATAAATATAATGTAGGGTTCGGCGATGTTTGGGGCAGTAGATTAGGGGTTCATTAGTATAATGTAGGTGGCGGCGGTGTCCGGAGCGGCAGATTAGGGGTTAATATTATGCAGGTGGCAACGATGTCGGGGGCGGCAGATTAGGGGTTAAGTGTAAGATTAGGGGTGCTTAGACTCGGGATTCATGTTAGGGTGTTAGGTGTAGACGTAAAAAGTATTTCCTAATAGGAAACAATGGGGCTGCGTTAGGAGCTGAACGCTGCTTTTTTGCAGGTGTTAGGTTTTTAGGTTTTTTTTCAGCCAGCTCAGCCCCATTGTTTCCTATGGGGAAATCGTGCATGAGCACGTTACACCAGCTTACCGCTGACTTAAGCAACGTTGGTATTGAGGTGAGATGTGGAGCTAAATTTTGCTCAACGCTCACTTTTCTGAGGCTAACGCCGGCTTGCAGAAAACTCATAATACCAGCGTTGTCTTAAGTGAGCGGTGAGAAAAAAAGGCTCGTTAGCACCGCACACCATTACCGACAAAAACTCGTTATCTACTTACTTTAGAAACAAATATAAAATAAAATATGCAGACAAGTTTTATTTTTTATGTCTTCTCTCAAAAAAATAAATATTTCTCCCCCTCCCCCCCACCCCAGTCTCTATCAGATGCACTAATTTCACTACAGATGGTTTATCCTCGAAGAAATCTCTCAGCTGACCAGTGGAGAAATGCACAGCTCCTCAGCCTTATAAGTGCTCCAAGTACAATGTTAAACCCTGCACAATCAGACACGGTATGATTCTGTATCCAAACTGAGAAAATGTGTGTATATATACAGTATGTGTGTGTATTTATGTATTTATGTATTTATGTATATATATATATATATATATATATATATATATATATATATATATATCACATATAGTACAATATTCCTTTAAAGGGATATTTCAGTCAAAATTTAACTGCACTTTGATGAATTACATATTTAATAGAAACATATTTTGCAATATAAATGTATTGGCAAAAATGTTTCTAGTAAAAGTTATCACTGTTTTAGTGTTAACAATTTTCTCTGCATGTAAAGTATAGTTAGATATTCTCAGTGTACCAGCATTTTAAATACTGCAGCTGGGGCTGTATCATGTCAGCAATTAACAAATTGAGTCATTACCAGATGGCACAAGCACCTTAAGGGACATTAAACACTTTGAGATGGTAATATAAAATGATAAATTGTATATAATAAAACAACTCTGCAATATACTTTCATTATTTATTTTGTCCTCTTTGCCTGTAATTCCATTCTGAAATTGTGAGCTTTGCAGTTCCTGTTAGAAATGGAAGTGCAGAACACTGTTAAATCCAGCACAACCATTGGCTGCACACTCTAGTGACCTATTTATAATGGTCCCTAATTGGCCACAGCAGAGAAGGTAACACAAGTTACAACATGGCAGCTCCCAGTGTTTTATAGACACTAAAACCTTACACTTATTTTGTCACTTTTTAAACAACTAATGAAACTTTAAAAAATACATCTACATGTTAGTCATGGACTAATCTTTTCTTTGAATGCATCATTCTATCTTACATGTATTTAGTGTTTAATGTCCCTTTAGGCTTTTAACTTTTGAAACTGCTATAGGTTTTATTAAAATCATTTATGCTAATACATGTTTAAAGGGACATAAAACAAGTTGGGATAGAGACAAAATAATATATGTACTTTAATTAATTTACCTGCAAAATTATACTGCAGTGCCTCGCCATTAACCCTTTCTTTTTAGTTTCTAAATTGTAAAGCTCTAACTCCCCCCAACACAATTCCTTTTATAGCTGTATCTATGTTTATTGCTCTTTTGGTAAAATGCTAAAGTGAATAGTGATTATCTGTTGGAGCAAGCCTAGAAGCTGTGAACTCAGTTGAAATACAATGCCTGTGTCGAAACACTGATAAGAGGGGTGGAGTTAGCTGCCTCAGGCAGCTTAGCTATGCAATTCATTTTACTTATATTATTTTAAAATACTTGCCAGCAATTTTTAAACAATTTTTTTATGCAAACTATTTAAAGTTAATTAGCCCTTTTAGGATATGCACAGATCTCAACCTGTTTTATGACACTTTAAGAAAAAATGTTTCTATTCAGAAGTGAAATGCATCCATGTGGAATGTCCCCTTAAGTGTACTACATCATCTTGGTATCACTCTTACTGTCTCATGGGAAATGGCTATTACTTGTGGATGGTGGAAGTTTAGCCAGACTAAAGTTATACAGCATTTAATAGATTTATTGCAATCATTTCTATTTTGTTTTTGTCTGCATCTGCTAATTTTAGGATTTTATTAATCTCTGGAACCAGAAAGCCACAGTAATTTAACTTTTGCCTCTTCCTTTTGTTTTAAAGCAATCTACATATAACTGTATATACAAACATGTTCCATAATCATGCTGTGAGCTAATTTTGATATGAAGTGTGGCTACTTAATTGATTAGTAGTTTTATATAACTTATCAATTGATCAGTTCTGCAGGCACAGCATGGGGAAAAAAATTCTTTTTTTTTTTTTTTTTTAAAATAGATGCCATGTGAATATCTTTCGTTGGATGCCATGGAAAAATGGATAATATGTAAGTACATAATATTAAACAATTAGTGTGACTCACTTTATTATATATATTTACTCCGTGCATATATAAGTTATATTTACACTATACTGTAGTCTATTAAGTGTGCAATAGCATTATCTCTCTAAAAAAACAAAAAAAAAAAAACTATGCACATTAGTTAAAAAAATACTATTGCTAAAAAGTGCTAACCATCATCTGAGCTTTCAGTGAGTCATAATCTTCTTGCTGGTGGTGTGTGTATATATAGGTTTGTATATATGTGTATTCATGTGGTATTCAAACTTTGGTACTGACTTCACGCTATCTGTGAGAGAAAACAAGATAGCTGAAATTTTAAACATACAAGGACTTCCCTGAAACACATGTTTTGAAATCTTATGCCTGGTCTTTTTCCCAGGGTCCTGTTGAGAGGATATACTGTTACAATCAAATTAGTCCTAGTTGGCATGGAGTCCTAGTTCACATGGCGTTAAGCCAGCATGATGGGTAGGGATATATGAGGATGGGGAACTTTCCTTGAAGTCTTCTCAGATTTTCTTCCTATACCAAGTAGGCAAAGGGCATTTGCTCCACCAGTATCTGAAAAGGATACTGCAGTTTAAGACATAGGTTTTTTGGTAATTATAAATGTGCTACTATATATAAGGGGGTGCATCTGTAGGTGCGCAACACATAATCCACAGGTAAAATAGACATTACCCAGCAGCTGTGGGTAAAGCCTGATGAAAGATCATACATCAGGCTTTACCCGGGTAATCATAGGATTACCCAAACACTTCTGAATAAAGCTGATTAGCTTTATCCAGTGGGCTCTAAAACGCTGCGATTTTGGTGCAAATGCTCATTCATTTACGGGAGGTCAAGGTTTCAAAAGATGTCCTTGCAAAGGTAATTGCACAAGCAAAACAATGCAAATGCAGATCTTCAGGAATTCTATGTGATTCTAAATGTCACTCAAGCTTGTCCTTTTCAAACAAGTAGCCACAGACCCATTCTTGTGTACACTTTTCATTTTGTTAGTAATACTTTTCAAAATAGCTGTGCACTTTGCTGTTGGTGTAGCAAAACATATACAAATGTTTCAGGTAGTTTTATTTCCTAGATTTAAGCTGTTACTCAGTGGTGTTCTCCTGACTCTGTGCATTTTGCTGTTGGTGTAACAAATATTGAACTTGAGCGCTGTGATTAGCTTTATCCAGAAGCATTTGGGTAATCCTAGGATTACCCGAGTAAAGCCTGATGTATAATTTTACATAGGGCTTTACCCGCAGCCACTAGGTAATGTCAGTTTTACCCAGGTAATCCTAGGATTACCTGGATATTGGACTTTACCTGCAACATATATATTTGAAAAACCCTGACTTGGAGTGATCACAACTTTGATCGTTGTTTTTAGAAGGTATAATGTCTTTTCAAGTCAGGGGGCTCAAGGTCAAGTCATGAGTCATTGTGAAAGTCTGTCGAGTCACAAGTTTTCTCTGATTATGATTAGTCCACAACCCGGGATATTCATCTTACTGGTTCTCAAATGATTTTTTTTAACTCTCCCTATTTAGCTGATTGTAGTGTAAAGTCTATATTTAAATTTATTACCTGACTAACTTTTCATATTCCAACCCTAACTATGAGTGGGTTAATGTTGACTCATGTGCCAGTTGGTATTGTGTTTAAATGTTCACCATGTTTGTCTAGAGCAGTGCTGAGCAACTTATGACCCTTAGAAGTTTCCCCTTCAAAAGCCATTCTTTTTCTGCATGTACCTTCTACACCTGTCCCTTCCCAGTTACTCACTATCCATGTTAAAAGCTGCAAACACAACAATAGCTAAGTTATACTTTTATAGTACAAATAATGGGACATACAACTAAATTTCAAATCCACAGCAGTTACATTAGAGTGTTCTTTGCTTGTTTTGGGTGTCTTTTTTTTTTTTTTTTTTTTTTTTCCTTGTATTTTTTTTTCTTGTGTATGCAACCAAGTGAGCATTCTCTGGTATTCATTTAAAGGGACACTCAAATCAAAATAAAGTTTTATGATTCAGAAAGAGCATGCAGTTTTTAGACATTTTCCAATTTACTTCCATTATCCAATTTTGTACAGTCTTTTTATATTCACAATTTCTGAGGAACACAATTCTACTGAGCATGTGCACAAGCTCACAGGGTATACGTATACTAGTCTGTGATGGGCTGATGTCTGTCACATGATACAGGGGGCTGGAAAATGGGAGAAAATAAAAATTTTTTTACTGCTATTTTGAAATTTAGAGTAGGTGTTATTGAATTGCATTTTTATTATGCAATTGTTAATTATTCAGCTCTACTGCATTTAATGGTCCTTGAAGTGTGTGTGGCCCCTTAGTACCTGTAATATCATGCTTCTAACAAAATTTTAAATTAACGTCTATGTATTTAAAATTGACTTATGTCCCTCGTACATAGTGTATTTTGTGTAGCCTGTTTGTTGTTCTTCAGACTTTCAACAAAACTTTTTTGTTTTTTGAGCAGTTTTATGAAGTCACAATCCATCTCATCATTTCATCTTCTGTTTTCTTTTAAAAATCTAGAATAGCTAGAAAAATGGGCTATAAATGTCTGTGCTCGGCAGTTGCAAAATATTTCATTATAGTAACTTTATTTTTAAACCAGGTTTTTGTATTTTGTTTTCTTTCAGTTGGATTTATTTTGTGCCATGGTGTACTGAACACGGATGCCACCTCTTTGAATCTTTGGAAACTTGCTCTGCAGAGCAGCTCATGTCTTTCTCTGTACAGAGATGAAGTTTTCCATATTCACAAGGCAGCAGAAGATCTCTTTGTGAACATCAGAGGGTATGTAAGCATCTAAGCAACTATTGCATTTCAATGTCTGATTTTGTCTTTTACTAAAACCTGTATTGTCTAACTATTTAAAAATGTAAAACCTACAATAATTGTTACTGCTATTTAGTATATTGATGGGATGTGGCAAAGAAGTTCCTCAGGGTAGCATTTTTTTATTACATCAGTGGGGTGTCTCTAAACCCTATCTCTACAAGATGGTGCTGGCAATTTGTGGAGTTTTTTTTTTCTTTTGAGCAAACATATACTGTATGCCCAGCTTTATTATTATTTTTTAATATATTCTTTTATTGAGGTTTTTAGCAAAGTACAGAAAAATAAATTGTCAGGTTACAATACTACCAGTAATAACGACAAACATTAAAACATGTGATCTTTACATACACTAATTGGTCGCCGTTAGATTAAAAAAACGTATATTTAGAATCTATGGAACAAAAAAGGTTCAAACGGAACTTCTTGAAGAACCTTAAGAACCAGGTTTAAGCTCCATGGCGGAGCAACAGTTTTAAACACAGGCTTGGATCTAACCAAAGCCTGACCAAATGCCTGAACGTCTAGAATACCTGCCAGACGCTTGTGCAAAAAAATAGACAGAGTAGAAATCTGTCCCTTTTAAGGAATTAGCTGACAACCCTTTTCTCAAAAACATCTTGGAGAAAAGATAATATCCTGGGAATCCAGACTTTACTCCATGAGTAACCCTTGGATTCATAACAATCAGATATTTACACCATATCTATGTTCAATTTTCCTAGAGACAGGCTTTCATGTCTGTATTAAAGTATCAATGACTGACTCGGAGAAGCCATGCTTTGATAACATCAAGCGTTCAGTCTCCAGGCAGTCCATCTCAGATTGATTATATTTAGATGGTTGAAATGACCCTGAGGTAGAGGGACCTGTCTCAGAAGCAGAGACCGTGATGGAAAGGATGACATGTCCACCAGATCTGCAACCAGGTCCTGCGTGGCCACGCAGGCGCTGTCAAAAACACCAAAGTCCTCTCCTGCTTGATCTTGACCTCCGGAGGAAATTCCCACTCCCCCGGAAGAAAAGTCTAACGACTTTAGAAAATCCACCTCCCAGTTCTCAACACCTGGGATATGGACAGCTGATAGACAAGAGTGAGTCTCTGTCCAGTGAATTATTTTAAGACTTCTAACATCGCTAGGGAACTTCTGTTCCCCCTTGATGGTTGAAGTAAGCCACAGTCGTGTATATTGTCCGACTGAATATGATGTACCTCAGAGTTTCTAACTGAGGCCAAGTCTGAAGAGCATGGAATATCGCTCCCAGTTCCAGAATATTTATTAGAAGGAGGGTCTCCTCCTAAGTCCACTATCCCTGAGCCTTCAGGGAGTTCCAGACTGTATCCCAACCTAAAAGGCTGGCATCTATTGTAACAATTGTCCATCTGACCTGCGGAAGGTCATACCCTTGGACAGATGGACTCGATATAGTCACCAGAGAAGAGAATCTCTGGTCTCTTGGTCCAGATTTAACAGGGGGACAAATCTGTGTAATCCCCGTTCCTCTGACTGAGCATGCATAGTTGCAGCGGTCGGAAATGTAGGCGTGCAAACGGTACTATGTCCCTTGCCGCTACCATTAAGCCGATTTCATTCATGTACTGAGCCACCGAAGGGCGCGGATGGAATGAAGAACACGGCAGAAATTTAGAAACTTTGACAACCTGGACTCCGTCAGGTAAATTTTCATTTCTACAGAATCTATCAGAGTCCCTAGGAGGGAAACCCTTGAGATTGGGGATAGAGAACTCTTTCCTTGTTCACTTTCCAGCCATGTGATCTCAGAAATGCCAGTACTACGTCCGTATGAGACTTGGTAATTTGGATGTTTGACGCCTGTATCAGGATGTCGTCTAACTAAGGGGCCACTTCTATGCCCCGCGGCCTAAGGACCGCCAAAGCGACCCCAGAACCTCCATAAAGATTCTTGGGGCTGTAGATATCCCAAAGGAAAGAGCTACAAACTGGTAATGCCTGTCTAGAAAGGCAAACCTGAAAAACGATGGTGATCTTTATGCATCATAATGTGAGGATAAGCATCCTTCAAATCCATTGTAGTCCTCTATTGACTCTCCTGGATCATAGTTAAGATGGTACGAATAGTTTCCATCTTAAATGACGGAATTCTGAGGAATTTGTTTAAGATCTTTAGATCCAAAATAGGTCTGAAGGTTCCCCTCTCCTTGGGAACCACAAACAGATTTGAGTAAAACTCTGTCCCTGTTCCTCTCTTGGAACTGGATGGGTCTCGTACACAATGTAAGAATGCCTCCTTCTTTATCTGGTTTGCAGATAATTGTGAAGGCGAATCTCCCCTTTTTTGGGGGGGGAATCTTTGAAATCCAGAAGATATCTCTGGGATAAAAATTCCAATGCCTAGGGATCCTGGGCATCTCTTGCCCACGCCTGGGCGAAGAATGAAAGTCTGCCCCCTATAGGATCCGTTACCGGATAGGGGTCCGTTCCTTCATGCTGTCTTAGAGGCAGCAGCAGGCTCCTTGGCCTGCTTATCTTTGTTCCAGGTCCGGTTGTCTCCAGACCGTCTTGGACTGAGCAAAAGTTCCCTCTTGTTTTGCCTTAGAGGAAGTGGATGCCACACCTGCCTTGAAGTTTCGAAAGGCACGAAAATTAGACCTTTTTGGCCCTCGATCTGGACCTGTCCTGAGGAAGGGCATGACCTTTTTCCTCCAGTGATATAAGCAATAATCTCCTTCAAACCAGGCCCGAATAGGGTCTGCCCCTTGAAGGGAAGTTAAGTAGCTTATTTATTAAAGTCACGACAGCTGACCATGATATAAGCCATAGCGCTCTGCGTGCCAGTATAGTAAAAAACAGAATTCTTAGCCGTTAGTCTAGTCAAATGAACAAAGGCATCAGAAACAAAAGGAATTGGCTAGCTTAAGTGCTCTAAGCTTGTCAAATATATTCATCCAATGGAGTTGCTACCTGTAAAGCCTCATCAAGAGGCTCAAACCAGAACGCCGCAGCAGCAGTGACAGGAGCAATGCATGCAAGGGGCTGCAGGATAAAACCTTGTTGAATAAACATTTTTTATCCATTGGATCTAAAAAAGCACAACTGTCCTCGCCAGAGGTAGTGATACGCTTAGCTAGAGTAGAAACTCTTCTCTCCACCGTAAGTCCCGTGTGGTGGCAACTATTAGAAAACATTCTTCTAAAAAATAGGAGGGGAAGAGAACTGCACACCTGGTCTATCCCATTCCTTATTAAAAATTTTAGTAAACCTCTTTAGGTATTGGAAAAACATCAGTACACACCGGCACTGCATATTATTTATCCAGTCTACACAATTTCTCTGGCACTGCGATTGTACACATTCATTCAGAGCAGCCAAAGCCTCCCTGAGCAACAAGTGGAGGTTCTCAAGCATAAATTTTAAATGTAGAAATATCAGAATCAGGTTAAATCATCTTCCCTGAGTCAAAAATATCACCCACAGACTAAGCATATTGTGAGGTAGTATCAGACATGGTTCTTAAAGCGTCTGTATGCTCTGTATCTACCCCCAGAGCTATCTTGCTTTCCTTTAATTTCAGGTAGTCTGACTAATACTGCTGCCAGAGTATTATTCACCACCTTTGCCATGTCTTGTAAAATAAACGCTATAGGCGCCCTTGATGTACTTGGCGCCATTTGAGCGTGAGTCCCTGGAGCGGGAGTCGAAGGGTCTGACACGTGGGGAGAGTTAGTCGGCATAACTTCCCCCTCGACAGAATACCCTGGTAAAATAAACGCTATGGGTGCCCTTGATGTACTTGGCACCATTTGAGCGTGAGTCCCTAAAGCGGGAGTCAAAGGGTCTGACACGTGGGGAGAGTTAGTCGGCATAACTTCCCCCTCGACAGAATCCTCTGGTGATAATGTTTTTAAAAAACAAAAAAATGATCTTTATTGTTTAACATGAAATCAGTACATCTGGTACACATTCTAAAATGGGGTTCCACCATGGCTTTTAAACATAATGAACACAGAGCTTCCTCTATGTCAGACATGTTAGAACAGACTAATAATGAGACTAGTAAGCTTGGAAAACACTTTAAATCAAGTTAACAAGCAAATATAACAAACGTTACTGTGCCTTTAAGAGAAACAAATTTTGTCAATTTGAAAAAACAGTGAAAAAAAAGGCAGTAAATCAAACAAATTTTTTACAGTACATGTAATAAGTTAACAGAGCATTGCACCCACTTGCAAATGGATGATTAACCCCTTAATGCAAAAAACAGATAAAAAAAACGACATAGACGTTTTTTTAACAGACACAACAAAACTGCCACAGCTGAGCTGTGGATTACCTTCCCTATAAACGATTTTGGAAGTCTTTTTAGCCCTTTAGAGATGTCCTGTAGTATTCATGGGACTGCTGAGGGAATCTGATGATTCATTTTGTAATTTTAACTGCGCAAAAAAGCGCTAAATTAGGCCCCTCCCACTCATATTACAACAGGGAGAAACCTCAGTTAACTGTTTCTATGCAAAATTTAAGCCAGCCATGTGGAAAAATTAGGCCCCAATAGGTTTTATCACCAAACATATGTTAAAAAACGATTAAACATGCCAGCAAACGTTTTAAAACACATTCTTATAAGAGTATGTATGTCTATTAATAAGCCTGATCCAGTCGCTATCACTGTATTTAAGGCTCTATTTACATTACTTCGGTATCAGCAGCATTTTCTTAGTCAATTCCATTCCATAGAAAAATATATTACTGCACAAACCTTAGCATATATCTCTATCAATCAGCCTGGTACCAGTCGCTTTCACTGCATTTAAGGCTGTACTTACATTACTTCGGTATCAGCAGTATTTTCTCAGTCAATTCCATTCCTTAGAAAAATATTTTACTGCACATACCTTATTCGCAGGAAAACCTGCACGCCATTCCCCCTCTGAAGTACCTCACTCCTCAGAATGGGTGAGAACAGCAAATGGATCTTAGTTACGTCTGCTAAGATCATAGAAAAAACGCAGGCAGATTCTTCTTCCAAATACTGCCTGAGATAAACAGCACACTCCGGTGCCATTTAAAAATAACAAACTTTTGATTGAAGAATAAACTAAGTATAAAACACCACAGACTCTCACGACCTCCTATCTATGTTGAGGCTTGCAAGAGAATGACTGGTTATGGCAGTTAGGGGAGGAGCTATATAGCAGCTTTGCTGTGGGTGGACTCTTGCAACTTCCTGTTGGGAAGGAGAATATATCCCATAAGTAATGGATGATCCGTGGACTGGATACACTACAAGAGAAATAAATTTATCAGGTAAGCATAAATTATGTTTTTAAATCAACTTTAGCATATTGGTAACTACGGTGTTGTTCACTCATGGACCCGCTGGAAAACTAAAGTCAAGTCATATGGTAGTTACGTTAGAGGCCCCTCTTGGGCCATTTGAATAACTGTAAATAATCTTTAAAGGGACACTGAACCCAAATTTTGTCTTTAGTGATTCAGATAGAGCATGACATTTTAAGTAACTTTCTAATTTACTCCTATTATCATTTTTTTTTCATTCTCTTGGTATCTTTATTTGAAATGCAAGTTTAGATGCCGGCCCATTTTGGTGAACAAACTGGGTTGTTCTTGCTGATTGGTGGATAAATTCATCCACCAATAAAAAAGTGCTGTCCAGAGTTCTAATAAAAAAAAAAAAGGCCTAGATGCCTTCTTTTTCAAATAAAGATGGCATGAGAACGAAGAAAAATTGATAATAGGAGTAAATTAGAAAGTTGCTTAAAATTGCATGCTCTATCTGAATCACAAAAGAAAAAATCTGGGTTCAGTGTCCCTTTAAGTTCGTAGCTAGGGATATGAATAAAAATAATGTTGGGCAATTATTATAGTAAGGAGCGTGGGAGCAAGACCATTAATAGTGCAGTGATTGCCACATACTGAGGTGAGTTAGGGAGTGTCAATTGGAGAGAGCGGCCTTATATAGTCAAACAAGATCAGAAATGTCCAATTCTGATTTTTAGGGGGGGGTAGGTTCAGTCTAATAGAGAGAGAGATAAGGGGTCAACTAGGGTTGCATTTGTGGATCGATATTAGCTATAGTGTATAACTTGTATCTCATACACAAGGTAGACTAGTAGCCTCTATATATCTGCATTTATAAATTTGGTGGCTATTATGAGGACTGAGATTGAAAGCTAGCCTAATATACAAGCAGTGAACATTCTCAGAGCTCTTAAGTATAGGTTTGAACTCACAAATTACAGATGTAATGAAGAAGATTATCTTGCTGCCCCGGCCGCTGGCAGCCTGACAACCAATAGTTTATACAGGATTATTAGTGCTAACCTATTGGCTAATATAGTGGGAAAAATTTAAAGAAAAAGTTTGTAACAGGCTTTCAACAAAAATATATAAAGATACTAAAATGTAGTAGTGGCAGAATATTCAAAAGCATTCACATTTGCAAAGTCATCTAACAGATATTAACAAGGAGGTTTAGAATTAGAGATCCTAGTACACAAAGAAATAAGGTTAAAGGTCTCATTCATGCAAGTATCAGGTGACTATAAGGCTATGTTAGAATAGACCGCCTCTAACTGTGGAAAACAGATGCACTAATTATACAATATAAATGCAGGCATATCTCAGACTGCTAGCAGTCATCATAAAATTATAATACCCTCTTTGATTAGTCCATAGTATTGTAAAGAAAGCGTCCCTAGGTCAAGGCCTCTCTGGACAGCCATGTAATACAGATTGCATATCTCACAGTTACCCGACCCCAACTCTGCTAGTACAGTTAGAACACGGTCCTGTATATAACTTGACCCAAGGCCACATAAAGAGGAGAAGCGTCAGCTTGTGTAGTGATACTGTAAATGTCAGTCCCTTATCCCATGCACCGATGATCACAAAAGGCTTCTCCAAAGGTGCAATAGACTTATCTTCCCCTGTGTGAAGGACCGCGAAGAATCTAGGTGCTCCCAATATTAGAGGACTTGTCGTAAAGTGCTGGGGTTGAGCAGTTACTCGCTCTGGCTGAGAGGGACTAACCTTCCAAAGGGATCTCGCAATTCTCACCCCCCGAGGTGAAGCGCACACCGTGGTAGTTATATCACTGTCTCATTCAGCACCATGCAGATCATGAGGCGACATGTAAGTCAGCTTGTGGTCTGACTTCATATGCTGTGTGTTGCTAGCTGCATTAATTAATGGCTGCTGTGACCACCGGTCTGCTACGCGTATTGTGGATGATCCAATTAATTCTGCCGGTACGTCCTCAGTGAGGTCCTCCCTAACAGGGCAGATGGACACAGAACTTAGAGTGTGAACAAGATCTGTGTGGTGTAGGTCTAGTAGAGAGCTAAGCTCAGCTAGGGTGTAGGACAAAGCCATTATTCTTGATGATGGGGTTACCGCTAAGGTTTCAGGGGTATATGCTGTCGCTTCATTAATATGAGTGGCGGCTCCCACTGTGTATTAAAAGCTGAAGAGGAATCCAGTACTCTTAATTCCCATTGCTGGGGGGGAGGGGGGTTGTGTGGTAGTGCTTTATTCACGTTCAACTTGAAACACGGAGCAAACCTCTAAAGCTTAGAAGCTGGCAGATTGATTTTTGCGGCAGCCTGCCGCATGGCTTCCCTGTCGAGCTAAGGCTAAGCTTTCAGTCCAGATCTCAGCTTTTCGAGTCCACCAAAGTGTTGAAGGAAACATCTGTTTGTTGCTAAATGAGTTACACTATGGTGAAGGTAGATAGACTTAGAGAAAAAAAACAAAAATCCTTAACTGAGTTCTGGAGCTCTTCAGAGATGCGTCCTGCCTCTGCAGAATTGGCTCCGCCCTGCACAGAAATAATTAATTCAAGTCTTATTTTCTTTCATGTAATTAGCAAGAGTCCATGAGCTAGTGACGTATGGGATATACATTCCTACCAGGAGGGGCAAAGTTTCCCAAACCTCAAAATGCCTATAAATACACCCCTCACCACACCCACAAATCAGTTTTACAAACTTTGTCTCCTATGGAGGTGGTGAAGTAAGTTTGTGCTAGATTCTACGTTGATATGCGCTCCGCAGCAGGTTGGAGCCCGGTTTTCCTCTCAGCGTGCAGTGAATGTCAGAGGGATGTGAGGAGAGTATTGCCTATTTGAATTCAATGATCTCCTTCTACGGGGTCTATTTCATAGGTTCTCTGTTATCGGTCGTAGAGATTCATCTCTTACCTCCCTTTTCAGATCGACGATATACTCTTATATATACCATTACCTCTACTGATTCTCGTTTCAGTACTGGTTTGGCTTTCTACTACATGTAGATGAGTGTCCTGGGGTAAGTAAGTCTTATTTTCTGTGACACTCTAAGCTATGGTTGGGCACTTTTATATAAAGTTCTAAATATATGTATTCAAACATTTATTTGCCTTGACTCAGGATGTTAAACGTTCCTTATTTCAGACAGTCAGTTTCATATTTGGGATAATGCATATGAATCAATTTTTTTCTTACCTTAAATTTTGACTTTTTTCCCTGTGGGCTGTTAGGCTCGCGGGGGCTGAAAAAGCTTCATTTTATTGCGTCATTCTTGGCGCGGACTTTTTTGGCACAAATTTTTTTTCTCTGTTTCCGGCGTCATACGTGTCGCCGGAAGTTGCGTCATTTTTGATGTTTTTTTGCGCCAAAGGTGTCGGAGTTCCGAATGTGGTGTCATTTTTGGCGCCAAAAGCATTTAGGCGCCAAATAATGTGGGCGTCTTTTTTTGGCGCTAAAAAATATGGGCGTCAATATTGTCTCCACATTATTTAAGTCTCATTATTTATTGCTTCTGGTTGCTAGAAGCTTGTTCACTGGCATTTTTTCCCATTCCTGAAACTGTCATTTAAGGAATTTGATCAATTTTGCTTTATATGTTGTTTTTTCTATTACATATTGCAAGATGTCCCAGATTGACACAGAGTCAGAAGATACTTCTGGAAAAACGCTGCCTGGTGCTGGATCTACCAAAGTTAAGTGTATGTGCTGTAAACTTGTGATATCTGTTCCTCCAGCTGTTGTTTGTAATGAATGTCATGACAAACTTGTTAATGCAGATAATATTTCCTTTAGTAATGTTACATTACCTGTTGCTGTTCCGTCAACATCTTATACTCAGAGTGTTCCTGTTAACATAAGAGATTTTGTTTCTAAATCCATTAAGAAGGCTATGTCTGTTATTCCTCCTTCTAGTAAACGTAAAAGGTCTTTTAAAACTTCTCATTTTTCAGATGAATTTTTAAATGAACATCATTCTGATTCTGATAATGGTTCCTCTGGTTCAGAGGATTCTGTCTCAGAGGTTGATGCTGATAAATCTTCATATTTATTCAAAATGGAATTTATTCGTTTTTTACTTAAAGAAGTCTTAATTGCATTAGAAATAGAGGATTCTGGTCCTCTTGATACTAAATCTAAACGTTTAAATAAGGTTTTTAAATCTCCTGTAGTTATTCCAGAAGTTTTTCCTGTCCCTGATGCTATTTCTGAAGTAATCTCCAGGGAATGGAATAATTTGGGTAATTCATTTACTCCTTCTAAACGTTTTAAGCAATTATATCCTGTGCCATCTGACAGATTAGAGTTTTGGGACAAAATCCCTAAAGTTCATGGGGCTGTCTCTACTCTTGTTAAGCGTACTACTATTCCTACGGCAGATGGTACTTCCTTTAAGGATCCTTTAGATAGGAAGATTGAATCCTTTCTAAGAAAAGCTTACTTATGTTCAGGTAATCTTCTTAGACCTGCTATATCTTTAGCGGATGTTGCTGCAGCTTCAACTTTTTGGTTAGAAACTTTAGCGCAACAAGTTACAGATCATAATTCTCATAGCATTGTTAATCTTCTTCAACATGCTAATAACTTTATTTGTGATGCCATCTTTGATATCATTAGAGTTGATGTCAGGTATATGTCTCTAGCTATTTTAGCTAGAAGAGCTTTATGGCTTAAAACTTGGAATGCTGATATGTCTTCTAAGTCAACTTTGCTTTCCCTTTCTTTCCAGGGTAATAAATTATTTGGTTCTCAGTTGGATTCTATTATCTCAACTGTTACTGGAGGGAAAGGAACTTTTTTACCACAGGATAAAAAATCTAAAGGTAAATTTAGGTCTAATAATCGTTTTCGTTCCTTTCGTCACAATAAGGAACAAAAGCCTGATCCTTCACCCACAGGAGCGGTATCAGTTTGGAAACCATCTCCAGTCTGGAATAAATCCAAGCCTTTTAGAAAACCAAAGCCAGCTCCCAAGTCCTCATGAAGGTGCGGCCCTCATTCCAGCCCAGCTGGTAGGGGGCAGATTACGATTTTTCAAAGAAATTTGGATCAATTCAATTCACAATCTTTGGATTCAAAACATTGTTTCAGAAGGGTACAGAATTGGCTTCAAGATAAGGCCTCCTGCAAAGAGATTTTTTCTTTCCCGTGTCCCAGTTAATCCAGCGAAGGCTCAAGCATTTCTGAAATGTGTTTCAGATCTAGAGTTGGCTGGAGTAATTATGCCAGTTCCAGTTCTGGAACAGGGGCTGGGGTTTTATTCAAATCTCTTCATTGTACCAAAGAAGGAGAATTCCTTCAGACCAGTTCTGGATCTAAAAATATTGAACCGTTATGTAAGGATACCAACATTCAAAATGGTAACTATAAGGACTATCCTGCCTTTTGTTCAGCAAGGGCATTATATGTCCACAATAGATTTACAGGATGCATATCTGCATATTCCGATTCATCCAGATCACTTTCAGTTTCTGAGATTCTCTTTCCTAGACAAGCATTACCAGTTTGTTGCTCTGCCGTTTGGCCTAGCAACAGCTCCAAGGATTTTTACAAAGGTTCTCGGTGCCCTTCTGTCTGTAATCAGAGAACAGGGTATTGTGGTATTTCCTTATTTGGACGATATCTTGGTACTTGCTCAGTCTTCACATTTAGCAGAATCTCATACGAATCATTTTGTATTGTTTCTTCGAGAACATGGTTGGAGGATCAATTTACAAAAAAGTTCATTGATTCCTCAGACAAGGGTAACCTTTTTAGGTTTCCAGATAGATTCAGTGTCCATGACTCTGTCTTTGACGGACAAGAGACGTCTAAAATTGATTTCAGCTTGTCAAAACCTTCAGTCTCAATCATTCCCTTCGGTAGCCTTATGCATGGAAATTCTAGGTCTTATGACTGCTGCATCCGACGCGATCCCCTTTGCTCGTTTTCACATGCGACCTCTTCAGCTCTGTATGCTGAACCAGTGGTGCAGGGATTACACAAAGATATCTCAATTAATATCTTTAAAACCGATTGTACGACACTCTATGACGTGGTGGTCAGATCACCATCGTTTAGTTCAGGGGGCTTCTTTTGTTCTTCCGACCTGGACTGTAATTTCAACAGATGCAAGTCTGACAGGTTGGGGAGCCGTTTGGGGGTCTCTGACAGCACAAGGGGTTTGGGAATCTCAGGAGGTGAGATTACCAATCCAATATTTTGGAACTCCGTGCAATTTTCAGAGCTCTTCAGTCATGGCCTCTTCTAAAGAGAGAATCGTTCATTTGTTTTCAGACAGACAATGTCACAACTGTGGCATACATCAATCATCAAGGAGGGACTCTTGGTCCTCTGGCTATGAAAGAAGTATCTCGAATACTGGTATGGGCGGAATCCAGCTCCTGTCTAGTTTCTGCGGTTCATATCCCAGGTATAGACAATTGGGAAGCGGATTATCTCAGTCGCCAAACGTTACATCCGGGCGAATGGTCTCTTCACCCAGAGGTATTTCTTCAGATTGTTCAAATGTGGGGACTTCCAGAAATAGATCTGATGGCTTCTCATCTAAACAAGAAACTTCCCAGGTATCTGTCCAGATCCAGGGATCCTCAAGCGGAAGCAGTGGATGCATTGTCACTTCCTTGGAAGTATCATCCTGCCTATATCTTTCCGCCTCTAGTTCTTCTTCCAAGAGTAATCTCCAAGATTCTGAAGGAATGCTCGTTCTGCTGGTGGCTCCAGCATGGCCTCACAGGTTTTGGTATGCGGATCTTGTCCGGATGGCCTCTTACCAACCGTGGACTCTTCCGTTAAGACCAGACCTTCTGTCGCAAGGTCCTTTTTTCCATCAGGATCTCAAATCCTTAAATTTAAAGGTACGGAGATTGAACGCTTGATTCTTAGTCAAAGAGGTTTCTCTGACTCTGTGATTAATACTATGTTACAGGCTCGTAAATCTGTATCTAGGAAGATATATTATAGAGTCTGGAAGACTTACATTTCTTGGTGTCTTTCTCATCATTTTTCCTGGCATTCTTTTAGAATTTTGAGAATTTTACAGTTTCTTCAGGATGGTTTGGATAAAGGTTTGTCTGCAAGTTCCTTGAAAGGACAAATCTCTGCTCTTTCTGTTCTTTTTCACAGAAAGATTGCTAATCTTCCTGATATTCATTGTTTTGTACAAGCTTTGGTTCGTATAAAACCTGTCATTAAGTCAATTTCTCCTCCTTGGAGTTGGAATTTGGTTCTGGGGGCTCTTCAAGCTCCTCCGTTTGAACCTATGCATTCATTGGACATTAAATTACTTTCTTGGAAAGTTTTGTTTCTTTTGGCCATCTCTTCTGCTAGAAGAGTTTCTGAATTATCTGCTCTTTCTTGTGGGTCTCCTTTTCTGATTTTTCATCAGGATAAGGCAGTGTTGCGAACTTCTTTTAAATTTTTTCCTAAGGTTGTGAATTCTAACAACATTAGTAGAAAAATTGTGGTTCCTTCATTATGTCCTAATCCTAAGAATTCTAAGGAGAGATCATTGCATTCTTTGGATGTAGTTAAGAGCTTTGAAATATTATGTTGAAGCTACTAAAAATTTCCGAAAGACTTCTAGTCTATTTTTTATCTTTTCCGGTTCTAGGAAAGGTCAGAAGGCCTCTGCCATTTCTTTGGCATCTTGGTTGAAATCTTTAATTCATCATGCTTATGTCGAGTCGGGTAAAACTCCGCCTTAAAGGATTACAGCTCATTCTACTAGGTCAATTTCTACTTCCTGGGCGTTTAGGAATGAAGCTTCGGTTGATCAGATTTGCAAAGCAGCAACTTGGTCTTCTTTGCATACTTTTACTAAATTCTTCCATTTTGATGTGTTTTCTTCTTCTGAAGCAGTTTTTGGTAGAAAATTACTTCAGGCAGCTGTTTCAGTTTGATTCTTCTGCTTATAATTTCAGTTTTTTTCATTATAAGATTTAAACATTATTTTGGGTGTGGATTATTTTCAGAGGAATTGGCTGTCTTTATTTTATCCCTTCTCTCTAGTGACTCTTGCCTGGAAGATCCACATCTTGGGTAGTCATTATCCCATACGTCACTAGCTCATGGACTCTTGCTAATTACATGAAAGAAATTACATAATTTATGTAAGAACTTACCTGATAAATTAATTTCTTTCATATTAGCAAGAGTCCATGAGGCCCACCCTTTTTGTGGTGGTTATGATTTTTTTGTATAAAGCACAATTATTCCAATTCCTTATTTTTTATGCTTTCGCACTTTTTTCTTATCACCCCACTTCTTGGCTATGCGTTAAACTGATTTGTGGGTGTGGTGAGGGGTGTATTTATAGGCATTTTGAGGTTTGGGAAACTTTGCCCCTCCTGGTAGGAATGTATATCCCATACGTCACTAGCTCATGGACTCTTGCTAATATGAAAGAAATGAATTTATCAGGTAAGTTCTTACATAAATTATGTTATTGACTAGGGTTTTTTTGCTTTGAGGCTTCAGTTGTGGAAACTTTGCACTATTTATTAGTGGTATCTTTATTCATTATGAATACTGAAGCCAGGGTAGGTTGCAAAACACTGAAACATGTGTACAATGTTGGGACAATTTGAAGCCATGCTGTTTCCTTTACACTGTGCGTAGTTGTAACAAGTTACTTTTGAGATGGATCTACAAAATGAGTGCAATACACATCCCTATAGCATAACTCTATAAAAATATTTCACATTTCACTAACAGGATAAAATTGTGTTATAAAGGTGTACACAGTAATACTTTTTCTTTTTCTTTCTAGCTACTCAACTCTTCAGTCTCCTCTGACAGGTGTATAAGGTCTCCACAACTAGGGTTCTCTTGCATTTTTCCATATTCATGCTGCTCATTATAAGAAAAGTTACTAACAGTTACAAAGTACATTGAGTGCTCAAGACCTTACATTAGTGGTGATGGAGCGTCAGTGAATACAGAAGAACTTAGTTGTTGTGATGTCACATGCTGAAACAATTTTCAGAGAAATAGACTTTCTGAATTGGCAATTGGAAGGGGGTGTTGACACTTATAAAATAGTTTCATCCTAAGAGTGAAATATTGTATCCTGATCAATACCTTTTGTATTTATTTTGTTTATTGAAGATTTTATAAACATGTACAATATTCAGAATAACATGAATGGAAAAGTTCCACAATTTGTTGAGCATTATAAACCTGAAGATGTTGTGGTGAAGTTATTGATCAATACCTTTTTTTATAGGGACATGACTCATCCCCCCCCCTCCCATGATTCAGATAGATCATGCAATTTTAAAAACGTACTAATTTACTTATTATCAAATGTATCAATATTTGTATTGCCTTATAAACCTAGGTTAAGTTAATGCCTATAATGTTGTTAGTTTTAATTTAAAAAATGTACTTTAAATTTTGGATTTCAGATTTATGTGTCTCCTGCCACCTTGATAAGTTAGGGTGATTTTAGGTTTGTTTTCAATAGATGTGGGGATTCAGATGCTTTATTAGCATCCGAATGCAGACAAAGCGGTCCTTCATTCAGCTCTTTTTGTTTTCATTAGACGTGGGCATGAAGCATCCATTTGTGAAAGAATGCGGCCCCTCGTTAGACTTCTTACGGATCCACATTTATTCTTGTGAAAGTGCGACACACTACGATCTGGATTTGCACAGATCATAGTGTGTTCCAATTTCACAAGAATAAATGCAGCTCAGAATAAAGCTGAATGGCACTAGGGGCCACTGCCTTCTGCATTTTGATGCTAACGAAGCATCCGAATACCCACGTCAAGGCTGTATTTGCATGTTAACATGCTACATAGAGACAGCTTGATTACTGCAGGAACACCATTTATGGCCTACATTACATATGCAGCGTCTCCCGCAAAATCCCCCGCCAGATTTTACGCGATTTTAGTATTACATATAAGGCGTAGCATACAAGTTACTCGCGTATATTTCACCTGTCGCCCGCAATTATTACTCCCATAGGCTAACATAGAACCGCGTCGCAAATCGGTATCCAATATCCAGCGCAAGGACTTACGTGGTGAAAATGGAGAAATCTTACTCCATTTTTACCTCGCCATAAAAGGCAGCCGTAGCAAGCCTTGCGCTGAGTATGGGAGCACCGTAACTCCTTAAAATGCCTGCAAAAATCAACTAACACGTAACGCATGTGCAATGTCTATCTACCTGTCAACCGCAATCCCCCACTGCAATAACTAATAAAGTGTATTAACCCCTATATCCTCCATCAAACCCACACCGCAAGTAATAACTAAATTATTAACCCCTAAATCCGCCAACCCCAACATTGCAAACTACCTCTTAAAACTATTAACCCTTAATCCGCCATAGCCCACAACGCAATAAACCTATTCAAGTATTAACCCCTAAACCGCCATAGCCCACATAGCCTATTAAATGTATTAACCCCTAATTTGCGCCGCCGACACTATAATAGTTATTAACCCCTAAACCTAACCCTAACACCCCCTAACTTAAATATTATTTAAATAAATCTAAATAAATTTACTATAATTTACTATTATTTATAACTAAATTATTACTATTTAAAACTAAATACTTACCTATAAAATAAACCCTAAGATAGCTACAATATTATTAATAATTACATTGTAGCTATTTTAGGATTTCTTTTTATTTTACAGGCAACTTTGTATTTATTTTAACTAGGTAGAATAGTTATTAACTATTTAATAGCTACCTAGTTAAAATACAGACAAATTTACCTGTAAAATAAATCCTATCCTAAGTTGCAATTACACCTAACACTACACTATCATTAAATAAATTAAATTAACTACAGTTAGCCAAAATTAAATACAATAAAATAAAATAAACTAAAGTACAACCCCCCCACTAAATTACAGAAAATAAAAAAAATTACAAGAAGTTTAAACTAATTACACCTAATCTAAGCCCCCTAATAAAATAAAAAAGCCCCCCAAAATAATAAAATTCCCTACCCTATGCCAAATTACAAATAGCCCTGTACATCAATGTTTAAACAATCTGTCCCAAATAAGAACTTTTGAGGATATTGCTGATTTTTGCTGATAGGATCAGATGGATCCGTAACTAAAGTTGTTATTGTATAAACTCAATGTAATCTTTCGTTCTCGTTTAATTGTACCCGACATTGTTCCAATAAAGAATTAAAAAACAAAAAAAAAACAAATAGCCCTTAAAAGGGCCTTTTGCGGGGCATTGGCCAAAAGTAATCGGCTCTTTTACCTGTAAAAAAAGAAATACAACCCCCCCAACATTAAAACCCACCACCCACACACCCAACCTTACTCTAAAACCCACTCAATCCCCCCTTAAAAAAACCTAACACTAACCCCTTGAAGATCACCCTACCTTGAGCCGTCTTCATCCAGCCGGGCAGAAGTCTTCATCCGATCCGGGCAGAAGAGGTCCTCCAGCCGGGCAGAAGTCTTCATCCAAGCGGCATCTTCTATCTTCTTCCATCCGACGAGGAGCGGCTCCATCTTGAAGACATACGACGCGGAGCATCCTCTTCATTCGACGTCCAACTGAGGAATGAAGGTTCCTTTAAATGACGTCATCCAAGATGGCGTCCCTCCAATTCCGATTGGCTGATAGAATCCAATCAGCCAATAGGATTGACCTCGCATTCTATTGGCTGTTCCAATCAGCCAATAGAATGCAAGCTCAATCCGATTGGCTGATTGCATCAGCCAATAGGATTTTTACTACCTTAATTCTGATTGGCTGATAGAATTCTATCAGCCAGTCGGAATTGAAGGGACGCCATCTTGGATGACGTCATTTAAAAGAACCTTCATTCTTCAGTTGGACGTGGAACGCAGAGGATGCTCCGCGTCGGATGTCTTCAACATGGAGCCGCTCCTCGTCTGATGGAAGAAGATAGAAGATGCCGCTTGGATGAAGATTTCTGCCCAGCTGGAGGACCTCTTCTGCCCGGATTCGATGAAGACTTCTGCCCGGATCGTATGAAGACTTATGCCTGGCTGGGTGAAGATGGCTCAAGGTAGGGTGATCTTCAAGGGGTTAGTGTTAGGTTTTTTTAAGGGGGGATTGGGTGGGTTTTAGAGTAAGGTTGGGTGTGTGGGTGGTGGGTTTTAATATTGTGGGGGGTTGTATTTATTTTTTTACAGGTAAAAGAGCTGATTACTTTGGGGCAATGCCCCACAAAAGGCCCTTTTAAGGGCTATTTGTTATTTAGTATAGGGTAGGTAATTTTATTATTTTGGGGGGCTTTTTTATTTTATTAGGGGGCTTAGATTAGGTGTAATTAGTTTAAACTTCTTGTAAATTTTTTCCCCTGTAATTTAGTGTTTTTTTTTGTACTTTAGTTTATTTTATTTAATTTTAGCTAATTGTAGTTAATTAATTTATTTAATGATAGTGTAGTGTTAGGTGTAATTGTAACTTAGGTTAGGATTTATTTTACAGGTAAATTTGTCTTTATTTTAACTATGTAGCTATCAAATAGTTAATAACTAATAACTATTCTACCTAGTTAAAATAAATACAAAGTTGCCTGTAAAATAAAAATAAATTTTAAAATAGCTACAATGTAATTATTAATTATATTGTAGCTATCTTAGGGTTTATTTTATAGTTAAGTATTTAGTTTTAAATAGGAATAATTTAGTTAATAATAGTAAATTTATTAGATTTATTTAAATAATATTTAAGTTAGGTGGGTGTTAGGGTTAGGGTTAGACTTAGGTTTAGGGGTTAATAACTTTTATAGTGTTGGCGGCGGCAGATTAGGGTTTAATACATTTAAAAGGCTATGGCGGTTTAGGGGTTAATACTTGAATAGGTTAATTGCGTTGTGGGCTATGGCGGTTTAGGGGTTAATAATTGAGTTATTACTTGCGGTGTGGGTTTAATGGCGGATATAGGGTTAATAGTTTAAATAGGCATGTTGCGTTGTGGGGGGTTGTCGGTCTAGGGGTTAATACATTTAATATTAGTAATGGGGGGGGTTGCGGATATTGGGGTTTTACGTGTCTGGTTTATTTTTGGAAGGCGTGTTAGACTTTTACGGGAGATTTGTTATTTTCTTTACTTTTCTTAAGCGCCGGCAGTTTCTAAAGTGCCGTAAGTCACTGGCGACTCCAGAAATTTGTATTTACGCTCATTTCTGGACATCGCTAGTTTATCCGACTTACGGCACTTTATGAACTGCCGGCGGGGTTTATGTTATACCCCGATGTGCGAGGTGAAATTTTGGGCGGCGCCGAAACCTACACCGTATAGTTGATCGCGCACCAGGTGTGTCTTTATGTAGTCACTGGAAAATTTGATAGGATAAATATACTCAGGGCTTTTTAAGAGGTATGTCTCTGGCATATATTACAATAGATATTGCTCCTACAACATGAGCGCTTTAAAGGGACAGTGTACTCAGACAAGCAGCTCAGATGAGTTAATTGTAGTCAAAAATGCTGCAGAGTCACTATTTTAAATGGACAGGGCTCTCTCTCCCAACCCCCCATGAAAGATTTCTTTAGTTGTCTTGTTTTTAAAGCCTTTATATAGCCAATACGGCAGTATTGAAATTGTCAGTGTCTGTGGTTGTAACAGGCAAAATCACCTACATTAAATGACAAAATAAAGGTAAAGGAAGTTAACTTTAAAAAATAAAAACGTTAAAATATTTTTACTCTGAATCCAAATATTATGTGTTTCAGTTACAACAAACGAATCAATGATATCAGAGAATGCAAAGAAGCGGCTGTTTCACACGCGTAAGTGTTTTATGTTTTCATGATTTCCTAGTACATCAAGGTGTTGCATGGCTATCCATGAGATTGTTTACAAAACATTTTCTAACTTTTATTTATTTGTTTGTATAATTATATTTTTTAATAATTAATTATTTTTGACAATTAACGGACCGTCAACTCCAAAAAATGTATTGTTTAAAAAGATAGATAATCCCTTTATTACCCATTCCCCGGTTTTGTATAACCAAACATAATATACTTTTTACCTCTGTGATTTTCTTGTATCTAAGACTCTTTTGACAGCCCCTGATCACATGACTTTTTATTTATTATCTTTCAAGTGTAGGGAGACCGAAAGAAGAGAGACACGAATGGCGCTTCTAATTGGCTTACCCCTAAATAGTCAGAGTAAAATAGTTATTATCTATGGGGACAGTGGGTGCTGTATACTTGAGAAATAATTTGCAGAAAGTGGTGAATCACCACACAAAGTGTATACTAGTTAGCACACCACACCAATTACCACATTATTTTTTATATTCCTTATTTATAGGGGAAAAAAGGTGGATTGAGAAAAACATAACTTTTATTGAAATATAAAAATAAAGAACAAAATGGAAATTAAAAAACTTTAAAGCAAAGTTTGAGAATAATTGTGAGTATGTGTTGATAATCAAATACTTAAATTCATTTATGGTCAGTAATGTATCACATTAAAGGCAGTATCTCTCGTTTATAGTAGTTTTGTGTATAAACTCCTATCCACATGTATATTCAGCCATTTACTCAATCCACCTTTTTTTCCTATAAAAAAGAATATGTAAATAATGTGGTAATTGGTGTGGTGTGCTAACTAGTATACTCTTTGTGTGGTGATTCACCACTTTCTGCAAATGTATTTATCTATTGACTTGCATTTTAGCCAATTAGTGCAGCCACAACTACACTAGAGAGAGCACAGTATTATCTATATGGCTCACATGAACTAGCAGTCTCTTGTTGTGAAAAGCTAATACAAAAGCATGTGCTAAGAGGCTGTCTGTAGTAACTTAGAAACAGGCAGAAATCTAGAGGTTTAAATGTAATTACGTTATATTAATACATCAATGTTGGTTGTGCAAAGCTGGGGAATGGGTAGTAAAGGCGCTATCTTTTTAAACAATAACAATTTTGGTGTCCGACTGTACCTTTAAATGAAAATTACAATGCCTCTTCATATAATAAAGAAATATTCGCACTTACTGACTTTGAAGAATGGTAAAGCATTTTTTATCCTCCTGTTCTTATAAAGATTGTGTGCACTATATAAAATGTGTACCCAGTTTCTCTCCTACTTCCCTTGTTTTGTCTTTGAGTTACTTTGCCTGAAAATGATTTGCTATGCTTAATAACCACTTGAAATGTGTGAATAGAAACTTTTAAGTCATAAGTAATCTAGTAAGTGAGCAGAAAGCTGAGGTGCATTGTTGGCAGTAGTGGTGAAATTAACCATTACAGAAATAGGATGAACTATGTCCGCTGAAGCTTGATTTGTTTAAGTGGTGCTATTGCCATTTAATGGTACATTAGACAGTAAATGAATGAAGATTAATAATAAATTTTATCGGTTGTTGCCATGTTGAGACCTAGGTTATACTTATATAATTTCTTCTGGTGGTTGCCATTAGGGGCAGATAAAGTATGGAATATGTCACCAATGTAAAAGTAATTGTATTCGGATTTAAAGCCCTTTTTAGCAGTGCTGTCACACAGTCATTGTTTGCACACTTTATTTGCCCCTGTCCTACGTAGAAGATGCTCGTTATAGAAAAAGCCCAGCAGGTACCATTACTTTATACAATGTGGGGGGAATTTTCAGAGCCAAAATAATTAAGGCAGTTAAAAAAAACAAAACAAAACTTTGTTTTCTTACAGTTTGTAGCCACGCGATTTTTCTTTCCAATTTCTCCCCCCCCCCCCAATTTTTTTCCCCCAATTATATTTATTTTGCAAGATGTACCTAGCCCACGGATTCATCCTAACTTGTGGGATAGTGTCCTTCCTGACAGGAAGTAGCAAAGAGAGCACCACAGCAGAGCTGTCTATATAGCTCCCCCCTTAACTCCACCCCCCAGTCATTCTCTTTGCTGGCTCTAAGCAGGAAGGGTAAAGAGAAGAGGTGTTAAACTGTTAGTTTTATTTTATCTTCAATCAAGTGTTTGTTATTTTTAAATGGTACCGGTGTTGTACTATTTACTCTCAGGCAGGACATAGATGAAGATGTCTGCCTGGAGGATGATGATCTTAGCATTTGTAACTAAGGTCCACTGCTGTTCCCACATGAGCTAAGGAGTACAGGAAAACTTCAGTGTGAGGAACGGTTTCTTGCTATACAGCAATGAGGTATGTTAAGTCATATTTTCTGCAGAGACTGTGTTAACTCAAAAAGGCTGACAGTGTCCCCATTAGGGGAAGGGGAAGCAGTAATCCTAGTGTTATCAGAGGTTTTTACTAGCTTGCATATAGGGTTAATTTTTTGTGGGCACTCAGTTTGTTATGTGAATTTGGGACAAACGTTTTTGTGTCTGGGAGTAGCGTTTTCTGTTTTATGGGACATTTGCTTGAGGGTTCTTTGGGGTTGTTTATAACCCACATGGCTTTCAGGCAGGGTTTGTTAGTTTTGTGTAGGCCCCAGCAACATCGAGTGAGGTGGGCGGGGCCTACATTTACAAGCAGCAAGCAACTTCTCCTGAGAGTCTTCTGAGGGACTAATTGAAGTTTTAAACCCCATATTATCGCTTCCTAAGGGCAGGTAGGGTCACAGCAGAGCTGTGGCAAGGTGCTTTAGGGGGTTTTAACCGGTTTTAGACACTTATCAATCCGTTTTTTTCATTTGGGGGTCTACTTTTTTACTTGTGGTGCAATCCTTCTAAAGCTTAGTGGGTACACTGTTAAAATTTCGGAATTTTTGAAGCAATTTTAACCTGTTTTGCAGTTTGTGTATGCCTTTTTTTCTCTTAAAGGTACAGTACCGTTTTTGCAAATTGTTTTGTTTTCATTAAAGTGTTTTCCAAGCTTGCTTGCTTCATTACTAGCCTGTTAAACATGTCTGACACTGAGGAAACTCATTGTTCAATTTGTTTAGAAGCCATTGTGTAACCCCCTCTAAGAATGTGTCCCAATTGTACTGATATGTCTATAAATTGCAAACAGCATATTTTGACTTATAAGAATTTGGCATTAAATGATTCTCAGACAGAAGTAAATCAGGTTTCGCCATCTAGTTCTCCCCAAGTGTCACAACCAGTTACGCCCGCACAAGCGATGCCAAGTACTTCTAGTGCGTCTAATTCTTTGACCTTGCAAGATATGGCTTCAGTTATGAATACTACCCTCACAGAGGTTTTATCTAAACTGCCAGGGTTGCAAGGGAAGCACAGTAGCTCTGGGTTAAGAACAAATGCTGAGCCTTCTGACGCTTTAGTAGCCATATCCAATATTCCCTCACAATGTTCTGAGGTAGGGATGAGGGATTTGCTGTCTGAGGGAGAGATTTCTGATTCAGGAAAGATGTTCCCTCAGACAGATTCAGATATGACGGCATTTAAATTTAAGCTAGAGCACCTCCGTTTATTGCTCAGGGAGGTTTTAGCTACTCTGGATGATTGTGACCCTATTGTCGTTCCAGAGAAATTGTGTAAAATGGACAAATATTTAGAGGTTCCTGTTTACACTGATGTTTTTCCGGTCCCTAAGAGGATTTCGGACATTGTTACTAAGGAGTGGGATAGACCAGGTATTCCGTTCGCTCCCCCTCCTGTTTTTAAGAAAATGTTCCCCATTTCTGACATCATAAAGGACTCATGACAGACGGTCCCTAAGGTGGAGGGAGGTATTTCTACTCTGGCTAAGCGTACAACTATACCTATTGAAGACAGTTGTGCTTTCATTGATCCTATGGATAAAAACTTAGAGGGTCTCCTAAAGAAATTTTTTGTTCATCAGCGTTTTCTTCTTCAACCTATAGCGTGCATTGTTCCGGTAACCACTGCAGCTGCTTTTTAGTTTGAGGCTCTAGAAGAGGCTCTTCAGATGGAGACCCCACTAGATGATTTTTTGGACAGAATTAAGGCCCTTAAGTTGGCTAATTCTTTTATTACAGACGCCGCTTTTCATCTTGCTAACTTAGCGGCAAAGAATTCAGGTTTTGCCATTTTAGCGTGAAGAGCGTTATGGCTTAAGTCCTGGTCAGCTGATGTGTCATCTAAATCTAAGCTTTTGACCATCCCTTTCAAAGGTAAGACCCTATTCGGGCCTGCACTGAAAGAGATCATTTCAGACATCACTGGAGGGATGGGTCATGCCCTCCCTCAAGATAAGTCAAATAAGACAAGGACCAAACAAAATAATTTTCGTTCCTTTCGAAACTTGAAGGGTGGTCCCGCTTCCTCTTCCCCTGCTGCAAAGCAAGAGGGGAACTTTGCTAAATCCAAGCCAACCTGGAGACCTAACCAGGCTTGGAACAAGGGTAAACAGGCCAAAAAAGCCTGCTGCTGCCACTAAGACAGCATGAAGGGGTAGCCCCCGATCTGGGACCGGATCAAGTAGGGGGCAGACTTTCTCTCTTTGCTCAGGTCTGGGCAAGAGACGTTCAGGACTCCTGGGCCGTAGAAATTGTAACCCAGGGGTATCTCCTAAATTTCAAAGATTCTCCTCTAAGGGGGAGGTTCCATCTTTCTCAATTGTCTGTAAACCAGACAAAAAGAGAGGCGTTCTTACGCTGTGTAGAAGACCTTTTTACCATGGGAGTGATCTGCCCAGTTCCGAAAACAGAACAGGGGCAAGGTTTCTACTCCAATCTGTTTGTGGTTCCCAAAAAAGAGGGAACCTTCAGACCAATTCTAGATCTCAAGATCCTAAACCAATTCCTAAGAGTTCCATCCTTCAAGATGGAGACCATTCGGACTATTTTACCAATGATCCAGGAGGGTCAATATATGACTGCCGTGGATCTAAAGGATGCGTATCTACACATTCCTATCCACAAAGATCATCACCAGTTCCTCAGGTTTTTCTGGACAGGCATTACCAGTTTGTGGCTCTTCCCTTCGGGTTGCCACGGCGCCAAGAATCTTCACAAAGGTGCTAGGGTGCCTTCTGGCGGTCCTAAGGCCGAGGGGCAATAGCGGTGACGCCTTATCTAGACGACATCTTAATTCAAGCGTTGACTTTCCAACTTGCCAAGTCTCACACGGACTTAGTGTTGGCCTTTCTAAGATCTCATGGGTGGAAGGTGAACGTGAAAAAGAGTTCTCTTATTCCTCTCACAAGAGTTCCATTCCTGGGAACTCTGATAGATTCGGTGGACATGAAAATATTTCTGACGGAGGTCAGGAAATCAAAGATTTTAACCACTTGCCGAGCTCTTCATTCCATTCCTCGGCCGTCATTGGCTTAGTGTATAGAGGTAATCGGACTTATGGTAGCGGCAATGGACATAGTTCCGTTTGCTCGCTTGCATCTTGGACCACTGCAACTATGCATGCTCAAACAGTGGAATGGGGATTTTGCAGATTTATCTCCTCAGATAAATCTGGATCAAGAGACCAGAGACTCTCTTCTTTGGTGGTTGTCACAGGATCACCTGTCCAGGGGAATGTGTTTCCGCAGGCCAGCGTGGGTTATTGTGACGACGGACACCAGCCTACTGGGCTGGGGTGCAGTCTGGAATTCCCTAAAAGCACACGGTTTGTGGACTTAGGAGGAGGCCCTCCTACCGATAAATATTCTGGAATTAAGAGCGATATTCAATGCTCTTCAGGCGTGGCCTCAGCTGGCTTCGGCCGGATTCATTAGGTTTCAGTCCGACAACATCACGACTGTAGCTTATATCAATCATCAGGGGAGAACAAGGAGTTTCTTGGCGATGATAGAAGTTTCCAGGATAATCCGATGGGCAGAAACTCTCTCTTGCCATCTATCAGCGATCTATATCCCAGGGGTAGAGAACTGGGAGGCAGATTTTCTAAGTCGTCAGACTTTTCATCCGGGGGAGTGGGAGCTCCATCCAGAGGTGTTTGCTCAACTGGTTCAGCTATGGGGCACACCAGAATTGGATCTGATGGCGTCTTGTCAGAACGCCAAACTTCCTCGTTACGGATCCAGGTGAAGGGATCCTCAGGCAGTACTGATAGATGCTCTAGCAGTACCCTGGTCGTTCAACCTGGCTTATGTGATTCCACCATTCCCTCTCCTTCCGCGTCTGATTGCCAGAATCAAACAGGAGAGAGCTTCGGTGATTTTGATTGCGCTTGCGTGGCCACGCAGGACTTGGTATGCAGACCTGGTGGACATGTCATCTCTGCCATCATGGACTCCGCCACTGAGACTGGACCTTTTGATTCAAGGTCCATTCAAGCATCCAAATCTATTTTCTCTGCAACTGACTGCTTGGAGATTGAACGCTTGATTTTATCAAAGCGGGGTTTCTCTGAGTCGGTCATAGATACCTTGATTCAGGCTCGAAAGCCTGTCACCAGGAAGATCTATCATAAGATATGGCGTAAATATCTTTTTTGGTGTGAATCCAAAGGCTACTCATGGAGTAAGATCAGGATTGCTAGGATTTTGTCTTTTCTCCAAGAAGGATTGGAGAAAGGATTGTCTGCTAGTTCCTTAAAGGGACAGATATCTGCTTTGTTTATTCAGGCTTTTTGTCAGGCTTTAGTTAGAATTAAGCCTGTGTTTAAACCTGTTGCTCCGCCATGGAGTCTCCAATTTAGTTCTTAAAGTTCTTCAGGGGGTTCCGTTTGAACCCATGCGTTCCATAGATATTAAGCTTCCATCTTGGAAAGTTCTGTTTCTAGTTGCTATCTCTTCAGCTCGAAGAGTTTCTGAACTATCTGCATTACAATGTGACTCGCCTTATCTTGTTTTCCATGCTGATAAGGTGGTTTTGCGTACCAAACCTGGGTTCCTCCCTAAGGTTGTTTCTAACAGGAATATCAATCAGGAAATTGTTGTTCCTTCTCTGTGTCCTAATCCTTCTTCTAAGAAGGACCGTCTGTTGCACAACTTGGACGTGGTTTGTGCCTTGAAGTTTTATTTGCAGGCAACCAAAGATTTTCGCCAATCATGTTCTTTGTTTGTTGTCTATGCTGGAAAGCGTAGAGGTCAAAAGGCTTTGGCTACCTCTCTTTCCTTTTGGCTGAAAAGCATCATCCGTTTGGCTTATGAGACTGCTGGACAGCAGCCTCCTGAAAGAATTACAGCTCACTCCACGAGAGCAGTGGCTTCCACATGGGCTTTTAAAAATGATGCTTCTGTTGAACAGATTTGTAAGGCTGCGACTTGGTCTTCGCTTCATACCTTTTCCAAATTTTCCAAATTTGATACTTTTGCTTCTTCGGAGGCTATTTTTGGGAGAAATGTTTTGCAAGCAGTCCGTTTAGGTTCCTGTCTTGTCCCTCCCTTCATCCGTGTCCTAAAGCTTTGGTATTGGTATCCCACAAGTTAGGATGAATCCGTGGACTCGGTACATCTTGCAAAAGAAAACAGAATTTATGCTTACCTGATAAATTTCTTTCTTTTGCGATGTACCGAGTCCACGGCCCGCCCTGTCTAATCAAGACAGATAGTATTTTTTTATGTAAACTTAAGTCACCTCTGCACCGTATAGTTTCTCCTTTTCTTCCTTGGCCTTCGGTCGAATGACTGGGGGGTGGAGTTAAGGGGGGAGCTATATAGACAGCTCTGCTGTGGTGCTCTCTTTGCTACTTCCTATCAGGAAGGACAATATCCCACAAGTTAGGATAAATCCGTGGACTCGGTACATCGCAAAAGAAAGAAATTTATCAGGTAAGCATAAATTCTGGTTTTTTTTCAAATTTTTTCCCCCTTAAATCTTTTCTGTAATGTAATATGTAAAGCTTAACATTGCTTTGTTGTATATTTGCTGCATGGCTTTAAGAGAACTGTTTGAGCTACTCACATTTTTTGCGTTTTCTGCCTTATATGTATTGTAGGGGTGCAACACACAGAGAAAGGCGCAAATTCTTAAGATCAGCTTTGAAGGAGCTTGCTACTGTTCTTTCTGATCAGCCAGGATTGTTAGGACCAAAAGTAAGTAAAAGTTACACATTTATTGCAGCTTTCTTTTACACGTACTAGTTGTTACCATGGCAATGGCCAAGTTCTGGCAATTGTTTTTATTGGTTTGTTGTCTTTTGTGTATCTACAGCATCTAGCATTGAAATTATGAAAATGGCTTGCAATAGGTATACTACTCTAAATTTCATTATAGGGAAACAAACACGCTGAAAACATAATTTATTTAAGGGAAAACCTGATGGATTCCAGCTCTATTCACTATAGTGCTTAGAGGGGTGTGCTTTAGGCTCACTGAGATGCAGGACTCTGACAAGCATTTCTTCCTTTTGGGATGTTAAATTCACCTAGGAATATTACAGGGTATTATCGCACCAGTCATTGTTACAGGCCCTCCGGTTTCATACTCCACTTGTGCGGGCACCCCCCATCTGGGGTGGGGTACGTCATTACTAGAGACTGTAGGCTTGACTCGCTATAGGCCGCAGAGGGGCGGGGACGCTGTTTACCTGCTGTGAACCTCTTTGATACCATTTCTGCTTCAGATCCACTGCACAACAGTCCTGTGGGAGAACTGTTGCAACGTTTCTCGGCCTATCCAGGGGTGATAAGACGCCCTAAACAGGGCCTAACAAGGAGACAGTGTTTTGTGCCTTGGGACCCAAATACCCCGCTGTAAGGGTCACAAGTGCTAATGGACGACTCTATGTTAAAGGGATATGAAACCCATTTTTTACTTTCATGATTTAGATAGAGCATGCAATTTTAAGCAACTTTCTAATTTACTTCTATTCTCATTTTTTCTTTGTTCTCTTGGTATCTTTATTTGAAAAGCAGGGATGTAAGTTTAGGAGCCGGCCCATTTTTTATTCAGCACTTGGGTAATGCTTGCTTATTGGTGGCTAAATGTAGCCACCAATCAGCAATATATAATTAGATAATATATAATTATGTTTTAATTTATATTCCCCCCCAACCAATCACAAACTATATATATTCTCATTAACACACCTCTTGTCATTTGTTCACCCAATGTGTTCAATTAGCACTCAATAGTGCATTGTTGCTTCTTCAACAAAAAATATCAAAAGAATGAAGCAAATTTGATAACTAAAGTAAATGAAAAAGCTGTTTAAAATTGCATGTTTTGGCTGAATCATGAAAGAATAAAACTGGGTTTTATGTCCCTTTAAGTTAGATGTTATTGCTCGATACCCCTGCTCATATCTTAACACTGTCATCTGGAAAAAGTACCCACATAGAGAATCCCTTTCTTAACTCTTTTTTTTTTCTACCCCTGACCTGAGGGCATATTTCTGCAATTCTGAATCCTGCATCATCGCCTTTTCTGCCAGTCATAACTTCTCTTTAACTTTGAAGATCAGTTTTAGAAGCCTAACCCCAGCCATCTCACTCCCTGTGACTGTTTAATTGTACTCTGGATCGCCTGCTTCTGTGACAATAACATCCTTACAATGCTTTCAAACTCTGCAGCTGTTTGTACAACTAAAACTTGCCTGTCTAAATCTAGCTCTGTTCATGAGGCTACTCTCATAGGGTATCTTCATTTTACACTCTTCATCCTGACAGCAGAGGGCATGCGCACCAACCAACTTTAATCTGTCTCTACTGGTCACATCAGCCTTTCATTTCAGTTCTCCTATTCTGGTATAGTTGGACGGATGTTTTTTCACCTTGGTCTACGTGGTGAGTTCAGCTGCTGCGCTGCTAAGTTTCTGCAAGCTGCTTTCTTATGCTTTCTCGTAATCACAGATGGACTGATGCAAACGTTACATTTGTAATGAGGCTTGGGATTAGATCTCTTCCTAATTAGGATTCCTGTGTCTTTAAATCTTTACGATCCTCTATTTTTATCTTTGTAGAGTTTGATTTGGGTCCAGTTTTTGTTTTGTGCAAAATACATTAGCTGGGTCCAGGGGAGTTTATAACATTTTAGTTTGATTATTCAACACTTACACCTGAATATCTAAACTGTGATCCATCTTGAAAGGTTCAATTTCTTTCATGTAATTGGCAAGAGTCTATGAGCTAGTGACACATGGGATATACAATCCTACCACGAGGGTCAAAGTTTTCCAAACCTCAAAATGCCTATAAATACACCCCTCACCACACCTACAATTCAGTTTTACAAACTTTGCCTCCCTATGGATTTGGTGAAGTAAGTTTGTGCTTGATTTGCTTGATTTTCTTCTGTGATATGCGCTTCTCAGCATTTTGAAGCCCGATTCCTCGGAGTACAGTGAATGTCAGAGGGATGAAGGGAGTATCACTTGTTGAATTCTATGGTTTTCCCTTTGGGAAATCTTTTCATAGGTTCTCTGTTATCAGTCGTAGAGATTCATCTCCTACCTCCCTTTTTAGATCGACGATATACTCTCATATTCCATTACCTCTACTGATAACTGTTTCAGTACTGGTTTGGCTATCTGCTATATGTAGATGGGTCTTTTTCAGTAAGTATGTTTTCATTACTTAAAGGGACAGTCAACACCAGAATTTTTGTTGTTTAAAAAGAAAGATAATCCCTTTATTACCCATTCCCCAGTTTTGCATATCCAACACAGTTCTAATAATACACGTTTTACCTCTGTAATTATTTTGTATCTAAGCCTCTGCTGACTGCCCCCTTATTTCAGTTCTTTTGACAGACATGGAGTTTAGCCAATTAGTGCTCACTCCTAGGTCACTTTACGTGCATGAGCTCAATGTTATCTATATGAAACATGTGAACTAATGCCCTCTAGTGGTCAAAATGTATTCAGATTAGAGGCAGTCTTCAAGGTCTAAAAAAATTAGCATTCTACCAAGAGAACAAAGCAAAATTGGTGATAAAAGTAAATTTGGAAGTTGTTTAAAATTGCATGCTCTATCTGAATCATGAAAGTTTTTTTTGGACTGGACTGTCCCTTTAAGACACTCATCTATGGTTTGGCACTTTATGTATTAATGTAAAGTTCTAAATATATGTATTGTACTTATATTTGCCATGAGTCAGGTTTATGTATATTTCTTTTTGCAGACTAACGGTTTCAAAATTGGGAAAACATATTTAGGAAGTTACTTTTTTCTTACCTGGGGTATAGTCTTTTCTTAAAAAATCACTGTTTTCATTAATTTTCACGGGCAAATTGGGCTCGCGAGGCCGCAAAATGCTAATATTTATTGCGTCATTCTTGTCGCGGGAATTTTTTTGGCATGAAGGTACGTTCGGTGATGCAAATTTGCCATTTTTCATGTAATTGGCAAGAGTCCATGAGCTAGTGACGTATGGGATATACAATCCTACCAGGAGGGAAAAGTTTCCCAAACCTCAAAATGCCTATAAATACACCCCTCATCACACCCACAATTCAGTTTTACAAACTTTGCCTCCTATGGAGGTGGTGAAGTAAGTTTGTGCTAAGATTTCTACGTTGACATGCGCTTCTCAGCATTTTTGAAGCCCGATTCCTCTCAGAGTACAGTGAATATCAGAGGGATGTGAAGGGAGTATCACCTATTGAATGCAATGGTTTTCCTCACGTGGATCTATTTCATAGGTTCTCTGTTATCGGTCATAGAGATTCATCTCCTACCTCCCTTTTCAGATCGACGATATACTCTCATATTCCATTACCTCTACTGATAACCGTTTCAGTACTGGTTTGGCTATCTGCTATATGTGGATGGGTGTCTTTTGGTAAGTATGTTTTCATTACTTAAGACACTCTCAGCTATGGTTTGGCACTTTATGTATTTTATAAAGTTCTAAATATATGTATTGTACTTATATTTGCCATGATTCAGGTTTTCAGTATATTTCCTTTTGCAGACTGTCAGTTTCATGTCTGGGAAATGCTTTTTTATGAAAATGTATTTCTTACCTGTGGTATAGTCTCTTTTTCAAATTTGACTGTCTCTTAAATTTGCGGGCAGCATTAGGCTTGCGAGGGCGCAAAATGCTAACGTTTATTGCGTCATTCTTGGCGCGAGATTTTTTTGGCGCAAAGTTTTTCCGGCGTCTTAGTTGACACCGAGTCCTTCACAAGGTTGCATCATCTATGACGCGAGTGTGACGTTTCCGGACGTTTTTGGCATCAAAAAAATATTTTTCTGTTTGTTGTGCGTCATACTTGGCGCCAAATATTTTCATTATTTAAGACCCCTTTGCTATTTGCCTCTTGCCTTTTTTCTATGTCAGAGGACTATTCTATTTGCATTTTTTCCCATTCCTAAAACTGCCATATAAAGAAATTGATAATTTTTCTTTATATGTTGTTTTTTTCTCTTACATTTGCAAGATGTCTCAAACTGATCCTGTCTCAGAAATCACTGTTGGAACCCTGCTGTCTGATAAGTTCTACCAAAGCTAAGTACATTTGTTGTAAACTTGTGGAGATTATACCTCCAGCTGTGGTTTGTAATAGTTGTCATGATAAACTTTTACATGCAGAAAATGTATCCATCAGTAGTAGTTCATTACCTGTTGCTGTTCCCTCAACATCTAATGCACAAGTTATACCTGTAAATTTAAAAGAATTTATTTCTGATTCTATTTAGAAGGCTTTGTCTGCCATTCCGCCTTCTAATAAAGTAAAAGGTCTTTTTAAAACTTCTCATAGAGTTGATGAAATTTCAAATGACCGGCAACATACAGATTTATCCTTCTCTGATGAGGATTTATCTGATTCAGAAGATCCTGCCTCAGATATTGACACTGACAAATCCTCTTATTTATTTAAAATGGAGTATATTCGTTCTTTGTTAAAAGAAGTGTTGATTACATTAGATATGGAGGAAGTCCTCTTGATATCAAAACTAGTAAACGTTTAAATTCTGTTTATAAACCTCCTGTGGTTATTCCAGAGGTTTTTCCAGTTCCTGATGCTATTTCTGATATGATATTTCTGATATGATTTCTAAAGAATGGAATAGGCTTCTTTTATTCCTTCAAGGTTTAAAACCTTTGCCAGCAGTTAGATTGGAGTTTTAGGAAAAGATCCCCAAGGTTGATGGGGCTATCTCTACTCTTGCTAAACGTACTACTATTCCTATGGAAGATAGTACTTCTTTTAAAGATCCTTTAGATAGGAAACTTGAATCTCATCTAAGGAAGGCTTATTTATATTCAGGTCATCTTCTTAGGCCTGCAATTTCTTTGGCTGAAGTTGCAGCTGCTTCAACTTTTTGGTTGGAAACTTTAACGCAACAAGTATCGGATCATGATTTGTCTAGCATTGTTAAGTTGATTCAACATGCTAATAATTTCATTTGTGATGCCATTTTTGATATAATCAAAATTGATGTTAAATATATGTCTTTAGCTAGAAGAGCTTTGTGGCTCAAATCTTGGAATGCTGATATGACTTCTAAGTCCAGATTGCTATCTCTTTCTTTCCAAGGTAATACATTATTATTGGATTCAATCATTTCAACTGTCACTGGGGGGAAGGGAGTTTTTTTGCCTCAGGATAAAAGACCTAAGGGTAAATCTAAAGCTTCTAACCGTTTTCGTTCCTTTCGACAACATAAGGAACAGAAACCTAATCCTCCCCCCAATGAATCTGTTTCCAATTGGAAGCCTTCTTCAAATTGGAATAAATCCAATCCATTTAAGAAATCAAAGCCAGCTCCCAAGTCCGCATGAAGGTGCGGCCCTCATTCCAGCTCAGCTGGTAGGGGGCAGATTAAAATTTTTCAAAGATGTTTTGATCAATTCGGTCCAAAATCATTGGATTCAGAGTATTGTCTCTCAGGGGTACAGAATAGGATTCAGAGTAAGACCGCCTGTGAGAAGATTTTTTCTCTCACGCATTCCAGCAAACCCAGTAAAGGCTCAGGCTTTCCTGAAGTGTGTTTCAGACCTGGAGTTATCAGGGGTAATCATGCCAGTTCCGTTTCAGGAACGGGGTCTGGGGTTTTATTCAAATCTATTCATTGTCCCAAAGAAAGAAAATTCATTCAGACCAGTTCTGGATTTTAAGATTTTGAATCAATATGTAAGAGTACCAACATTCAAAATGGTGACTATAAGGACTATTCTGCCTTTTGTTCAGCAAGGGCTTTATATGTCCACAATAGACTTATAGGATGCATATCTTCATATTCCGATTCATCTGAATCACTATCAGTTCCTGAGATTCTCTTTTCTAGACAAGCATTACCAATTTGTTGCTCTTCCTTTTGGCATAGCAACAGCTCCAAGGATCTTTTCAAAGGTTCTCGTGCCCTACTGTCTGTAATCAGAGAGTGGGGTATTGCCGTGTTTCCTTATTTGGACGATATCTTGGTACTCGCTCAGTCTTTACGTTCTGCAGAATCTCACACGAATCAACTAGTGTTGTTTCTTCAAAGACATGGTTGGAGGATCAATTAACCAAAAAGTTCTTTGATTCCTCAGACAAAGGAAACCTTTTTAGGTTTCCAGATAGATTAAGTGTCCATGACTTTGTCTCTAACAGACAAGAGACGTTTGAAATTGGTTGCAGCCTGTCGGAACCTTCAGACTCGGTCATTCCCTTCAGTAGGTATGTGCATGGAAGTTTTAGGTCTCATGACTGCAACAGCGGACGCGATCCCCTTTGCTCTTTTTCATATGAGACCTCTCCAGCTTTGTATGCTGAACCAATGGTGCAGAGATTATACAAGGATATCACAATTAATATCCTTAAATCCCAATGTTCGACTTTCTCTGACTTGGTGGTTAGATCACCATCGTATAAATCTAGGGGCCTCTTTCGTTCGTCTAACCTGGACTGTGATCACAACAGATGCGAGTCTTTCAGATTGGGGAGCTGTTTGGGGATCTCTGACAGCACAAGGAGTTTGGAAATTTCAAGAGGCGAGATTACCAATCAATATTTTGGAACTTCATGCGATTCTCAGGGCTCTTCAGTTTTGGTCTCTGTTGAAGAGAGATCCGTTCATTTGTTTTCAGACAGACAATATCACAACTGTGGCATATGTCAATCATCAGGGTGGGACTCACAGTCCTCAAGCTATGAAAGAAGTATCTCGGACACTTGTTTGGGCGGAATCCAGTTCCTGTCTAATTTCTGAGGTTCATATCCCAGGTATAGACAATTGGGAAGCGGATTATCTCAGTCATCAGACTTTACATCCGGGAGAATGGTCTCTCCACCCAGATGTGTTTTCTCAAATTGTTCAGATGTGGGGGCTTCCAGAAATAGATCTGATGGCATCTCATCTAAACAAAAAACTGCCCAGGTACCTGTCCAGGTTCAGGGATCCTCAGGCGGAAGCAGTGGATGCGTTGACACTTCCTTGGTGTTATCAACCTGCTTATATTTTCCCGCCTCTAGTTCTTCCAAGAGTGATCTCCAAATTCATCATGGAACAATCGTTTGTGCTGCTGGTGGCTCCAGCATGGTCTCACCGGTTTTGGTATGCGGCTCTTGTTCGGATGTCCAGTTGCCAACCTTGGCCACTTTCATTAAGATCAGACCTTCTATCTCAAGGTCCGTTTTTCCATCAGGATCTCAAATAATTAAATTTGAAGGTATGGAAATTGAACGCTTAGTGTTTAGTCTGTTTCTAGAAAGATTTATTATCGAGTTTGGAAGCCTTATATTTCATGGTGTTCTTCTCATAAATTCTCTTGGCATTCTTTTAGAATTCCTAGAATTTTACAGTTTCTTCAGTATGGTTTGGATAAAGGTTTGTCTGCAAGTTCCTTGAAAGGACAAATCTCTGCTCTTTCTGTTTTATTCCACAGAAAAATGGCTAAACTTCCTTATATTCACTGTTTTGTACAGGCCTTGGTTCGTATTAAGCCTGTTATTAAATCAATCTCTCCTCCATGGAGTCTTAATTTGGTTTTGAGGGCTTTACAGGCTCCTCCATTTGAGCCTATGCGTTCTTTGGACATTAAACTACTTTCTTGGAAAGTGTTGTTCATTTTGGCCACCTCTTCTGCTAGAAGAGTTTCTGAATTATCTGCTCTCTTGCGAATCTCCTTTTCTGATTTTTTTATCAGGATAAGGCAGTTTTGCAGACTTTATTTAAATTCTTACCTAAGGTTGTGAATTCTAACAACATTAATAGAGAAATTGTTGTCCCTTCTTTGTGTCCTAATCCTAAGAATTCTTTGGAGAGATCTTTACATTCTTTGGATGTGGTGAGAGCTCTGAAATATTATGTTGAAGCTACTAAAGATTTCAGGAAGACTTCTAGTCTATTTGTTATTTTTTCTGGCTCCAGGAATTGTCAGAAGGCTTCTGCCTTTTCTTTGGCATTGTGGTTAAAGCTTTTGATTCATCAAGCTTATTTGGAGTCGGGTAAATCCCCGCCTCAGAGAATTACAGCTCATTCTACTAGATCAGTTTCCACTTCTTGGTTTTTTAAGAATGAAGCTTCAGTTGATCAGATTTGCAAAGCAGCAACTTGGTCTTCTTTGCATACATTTACTAAATACTACCATTTTGATGTTTTTCTTCTTCGGAAGCAGTTTTTGGTAGGAAAGTTCTTCAGGCAGCTGTTTCAGTTTCATTTTTCTGCTTTTGATTTAAGTATTTCCTTTTATTTTTGAGAATAAACTTATATTTGGGTTGTGGATTCATTTTTTTCAGCGAATGGCTGTTTTTATTTTGTCCCTCCCTCTCTAGTGACTCTTACGTGGAGTTCCACATCTTGGGTATTGCTATCCCATACGTCACTCGCTCATGGACTCTTGCTAATTACATGAAAGAAAACATTATTTATGTAAGAACTTACCTGATAAATTCATTTCTTTCATATTGGCAAGAGTCCATGAGGCCCACCCCCTTTTTATGTTGGTTATGATTTTTTTGTATAAAGCACAATTATTTCCAAATTCCTTTGTTAATGCTTTTTACTCCTTTCTTTATCACCCCACTACTTGGCTATTCGTTAAACTGAATTGTGGGTGTGGTGAGGGGTGTATTTTATAGGCACTTTGAAGTTTGGGAAACTTTGCCCCTCCTGGTAGGAATGTATATCCCATACGTCACTAGCTCATGGACTCTTGCCAATATGAAAGAAATTAATTTATCAGGTAAGTTCTTACATAAATTACGTTATCCTACTACCACTTTTCAGTAATGCCAAAACATACCCATATAGCAAGCCTACTATATATATGGTGTCCGAACTTGATTTTCTTGTGCAGTTCTCTCCTCCTATCAGTCTCTAAAACCTACCACTGTGTTCTCATAACACAGGTAGAGCACATCATTTATCACTCTTCTGACAAAACTTTTATTCAAGCCCTTATCCTCTTCCTGTCATGACCATTCACTCTCTAGTGTTCCTGCTTCTGAAGAACATGCCTCTTAGCATGGGTTGAAGTGGTTTAATGAGCAAAAACAACACTTTCAGTTGCATGAAAAAACATCTAGGAGTAAATTCCCATATATTTAAAGAAACTTGAAACCCACATTTTTTTACTTCCATGATTCAGATAGAGCATGCAATTTTTAGGTTTCCCGTTTACGTCTATTATAAAAATTGACTTTGATCTTTTGATTTCCTTTGTTGAAAAGCAGAGAGGCAGGCTCAGGAGTGTGCATGTGTCTGGCAGTAGTTTTGTAAAAATGCTATTAACTATATTATGCATTATTAAAACACTGTTGTCTTTTAGTACTCAAAAAGCATTCTTTCAAAACTGCCGTATAGTGCTCCAGACACATACCTAAGATTTCTAATAGAAATTCTAAACGTTCTTAAAATGGTATGTTGGATTTCATCACCTTTTAATACTTTGCAGCTGATAGAACATGTCACTGGGAATGCAAGGGGAAATAAAAGCACAGTGTCCTTTTATAAATGTATTGAAACAGTTGATGTTGTAATAAATACAGTTTAATTGATTTAATGACAATAGGATTTTCACCAGAACTTAATATATACATACAGTGACTTGAGCTTGAAAAGTAACTGCTTTTCTCCTTTTCTAGGCACTTTTTGTCTTTATGGCATTATCTTTTGCACGAGATGAGATAATATGGCTTCTTCGCCATGCAGACAACATACCAAAGAAAGTTGCAGATGACTTCATGGATAAGTATGCATTCTATAACTGTGTCTGTTTTCACCTTATGTATACAATCTGTCACTTGATATAATGTTCTTTTATAAAGGTGGTGAGAGTCCATGAGCCATTACTCCTAGCCACTAAGAGAAGGCAAATATTCCCAGAACTTCAGGAGCTCTTAAAAACCCTCCCACCCCACTGTTAAGCTAGTCTTATCTTTGCCTTAACAGGAGGAAGATGAAGAATGGAAGTGCTCCAAGTGTTCTTTTGTGAGAGGGGTTCTTAGACTGATTTGAGGCCCATTTTCCCCTCAGAGAGCTACTGTATTGGCAGAGGGAAGTTTATGGCGTATTGGGTAGTGGCACAATTACACCCAGTGGGCGTTAGTCACAGGCCTGCCACAGGTGTTACTGGGACCATTCCATTGTCGCCTCCTGTTAGATAATCATTAGCCTCCATATACTTGGATCCTCTGCTGTCACGCATACAGCACTGGATTGGATATATACTGTAAGCAGTTTTTTCCTTCAGATGGTAAGTCCTATAGTGCAGGTTCTGACTTGGTAAATATGTAGTTTATTTATGTGGGCACTCACATAGGGCTAGATTGAGGGTGGCGTTTTAACAGTTGCGCACAAGCAATAGGGGTTTTTTCGCGGGTGTTTGTGCATGTTGGAAGTAAATGCGTTCACTCGAGCGCAATTAAATTTAATGTGCGTCAGTTTAGTGCGACTTCAGAGCTCTGGTTAACTGTTAAAGGGACAGTCAAGTCCCAAATTTTTTTCATAATTCAAATAGGGCATGTAATTTTAAACAACTTTCCAATTTTACTTTTATCACCAATTTCTCTTGTTAAGTGTGTTCAGTCCACGGGTCATCCATTACTTATGGGATATATTCTCCTTCCCAACAGGAAGTTGCAAGAGGATCACCCAAGCAGAGCTGCTATATAGCTCCTCCCCTCACATGTCATATCCAGTCATTCTCTTGCAACCCTCAACAAAGAAGGAGGTCGCGAGAGGAGCTGGAGTTTTTACTTAATTATTCTTCAATCAAAAGTTTGTTATTTTAAATGGCACCGGAGTGTGCTGTTTTTCTATCTCAGGCAGTATTTGGAAGACGAAACTGCCTGCGTTTTCTATGATCTTAGCAGGCGTAACTAAGATCCACTGGCTGTTCTCGACATTCTGAGGAGTGGGGTAACTTCAGAAAATGGGAATAGCATGCGGGGTCTCCCGCAAATGAGGTATGTGCAGTACAATATTTTCTGGGAATGGAATTGACTAAGAAAACACTGCTGTTACCCGTATGATGTAAGTACAGCCTTAAATGCAGTAGTAGTGACTGGTATCAGGCTGATAAATGTATGCACAGTAGAGTTATTTTCTAGGGAGAAAAAATACTGTTAATACTGATATAATGTGTGAGCCTTAACTGCAGTAGAAGCGACTGGTAGCAGGCTTAGTAATAACTTTACACAGCATCTGAAATGTTGTTTTTTAAAACGTTTACTGGCATGTTAATCGTTTTGTGAGGTACTTTGGTGATAAATCTTTTTGGGCATGATTTTTTTCCACACGGCTAACTTATATTTCTGCATAGAAACCGTTATATCAGGTCTCCCACTGTTGTAATAGGAGTGGGAGGGACCTTTTTTAGCGCCTTGTTGCGCAGTTAAAATTCTAGCACAGTCTTCCTGCTTCTTCCTCTTTGATCCAGGACGTCTCCAGAGAGCTCAGGGATCTTCAAAATTCGTTTTTGAGGGAGGTAATCAGTCACAGCAGACCTGTGACAGTGTGTTTGACTGTGATAAAAGCGTTAAATCTTAATTTGATATCCGTTTTTTGGGTACTGAGGGGTTAATCATCCTTTTGCTAATGGGTGCAATCCTCTGCTAATTAATACATTTTAAGAATTGTTGACTATAACTGAACTAGTTCTTTGTTATTCAATTGTGTTTTTGTTTTTTAAAAAAAAGTGCTGCAGCGTTTTTTATATTGCTTGTAAACTTATTGAAGTAATTTCCAAGCTTGCTAGCTTCTTTGCTCGTCTGTTTAAACATGTCTGATACAGAGGAATCTGCTTGTTCATTATGTTTAAAAGCCGATGTGGAGCCCAATAGAAATATGTGTACCAATTGTATTGATATTACTTTGAATAAAAGTCAATCTGTACCGATAAAGAAATTATCACCAGACAACGAGGGGGAAGTTATGCCGTCTAACTCTCCTCACGTGTCAGTACCTTCGTCTCCCGCTCGGGAGGTGCGTAAGATTGAGGCGCCAAGTACATCAAGGCCCTTACAAATCACTTTACATGATATAGCTAATGTTATGAAAGAAGTATTATACAATATGCCCGAGTTAAGAGGCAAGCGCAACAGCTCTGGGTTAAGGACACGAGAGCCATGACACGAGAGCCATGTCTGATACTGCGTCACAATTTGCAGAACATGAGGATGGAGAGCTTCATTCTGTGGGTGACGGTTCTGATTCGGGGAGACCGTATTCAGAAATTTTAAATTTAAGCTTGAGAACCTCCGCGTGTTGCTAGGGGAGGTGTTAGCGGCTCTGAATGATTGTGACACGGTGGCAATCCCAGAGAAATTATGTAGGCTGGATAAATACTATGCGGTACCGGTGTGTACTGACGTTTTTCCTATACCAAAGAGGCTTACAGAGATTATTAGCAAGGAGTGGGATAGACCCGGTGTGCCTTTTTCCCCTCCTCCAATATTTAGAAAAATGTTCCCTATAGACGCCACCACACGAGACTTATGGAAGACGGTCCCTAAGGTGGAGGGAGCAGTTTCTACTTTAGCCAAGCGTACCACTATCCCGGTGGAGGATAGCTGTGCTTTCTCAGATCCAATGGATAAAAAATTAGAGGGTTACCTTAAGAAAATGTTTGTTCAACAAGGTTTTATATTACAGCCTCTTGCATGCATTGCGCCTGTCACTGCTGCAGCGGCATTCTGGTTTGAGTCTCTGGAAGAGGCGATTCGCACAGTAGCATTGGATGAATCTTTGAGCAAGATTAGAACCCTTAAGCTGGCTAATGCGTTTGTTTCGGATGCCGTAGTGCATTTAACCAAACTTACGGCTAAGAATTCCGGATTCGCCATACAGGCGCGCAGAGCGCTATGGCTTAAATCATGGTCAGCAGATGTAACTTCTAAGTCTAAACTACTAAACATTCCTTTCAAAGGGCAGACCTTATTCGGGCCCGGCTTGAAGGAAATTATTGCTGACATTACTGGAGGTAAGGGCCACACCCTTCCTCAGGACAGGGCCAAATCAAAGGCCAAACAGTCTAATTTTCGTGCCTTTCGTAATTTCAAGGCAGGAGCAGCATCAACTTCCTCCGCTCCAAAACAGGAAGGAACTACTGCTCGTTACAGACAGGGTTGGAAAGGCAACCAGTCATGGAACAAGGGCAAGCAGGCCAGAAAGCCTACTTCCGCCCCTAAGACAGCATGAAGACAGGGCCCCCTTTCCGGAGACGGATCTAGTGGGGGGCAGACTTTCTCTCTTCGCCCAGGCTTGGGCAAGAGATGTACAGGATCCCTGGACGTTGGAGATTATATCTCAGGGATACCTTCTGGATTTCAAAACTTCTCCTTCACAAGGGAGGTTTCATCTGTCAAGGTTATCAACAAACCTAGTAAAGAAAGAGGCATTTCTACAATGTGTACAAGACCTCTTAGTGATGGGAGTGATCCACCCAGTTCCGCGAACGGAACAGGGGCAAGGGTTTTATTCAAATCTGTTTGTGGTTCCCAAGAAAGAGGGAACTTTCAGACCAATCTTAGACTTAAAAATCTTAAACAAATTCCTAAGGGTTCCGTCGTTCAAGATGGAAACCATTCGGACCATCCTACCCATGATCCCAAAGGGTCAATATATGACCACAGTGGACTTAAAGGATGCCTACCTTCACATACCGATTCACAAAGATCATTATCGGTACCTAAGGTTTACCTTTCTAGACAGGCATTACCAGTTTGTAGCTCTTCCCTTCGGGTTAGCTGCGGCCCCGAGAATTTTTACAAAGGTTCTGGGCTCACTTTTGGCGGTACTAAGACCACGAGGCATAGCGGTGGCTCCGTACCTAGACGACATTCTGATACAAGCGTCAAGTTTTCAAAATGCAAAGTCTCATACAGAGATAGTTCTAGCATTTCTGAGGTCGCATGGGTGGAAAGTGAACGTGGAGAAGAGTTCTCTGTTACCACTCACAAGGGTCCCTTTTCTAGGGACTCTTATAGATTCTGTAGAGATGAAGATTTACCTGATGGAGTCTAGGTTATCAAAGATTCTCAATGCTTGCCGTGTCCTTCACTCCATTCCAAGCCCATCAGTAGCTCAGTGCATGGAAGTAATCGGCTTAATGGTCGCGGCAATGGACATAGTACCATTTGCGCGCCTACATCTCAGACCGCTGCAACTATGCATGCTAAGTCAATGGAACGGGGATTACTCAGATCTGTCCCCTTTGCTAAATCTGGACCAGGAGACCAGAGATTCTCTACTCTGGTGGTTGTCACGGGTTCATCTGTCCAAAGGAATGACTTTTCGCAGACCAGATTGGACGATTGTAACAACAGATGCCAGCCTACTAGGCTGGGGAGCAGTCTGGAACTCCCTGAAGGCTCAGGGATCGTGGACTCAGGAGGAGAGACTCCTCCCGATAAACATTCTAGAATTAAGAGCAATATTCAATGCTCTTCTAACTTGGCCTCAGTTAGCAACACTGAGGTTCATCAGCTTTCAGTCGGACAACATCACGACTGTGGCTTACATCAATCATCAAGGGGGAACCAGGAGTTCCCTAGCGATGTTGGAAGTCTCGAAGATAATTCGCTGGGCAGAGTCTCACTCTTGCCACCTGTCAGCGATCTACATCCCAGGCGTGGAGAACTGGGAGGCGGATTTTCTAAGTCGACAGACCTTTCATCCGGGGGAGTGGGAACTTCACCCGGAGGTATTTGCTCAACTGATTCGTCGTTGGGGCAAACCGGATCTGGATCTCATGGCATCTCGCCAGAACGCCAAGCTTTCTTGTTACGGATCCAGGTCCAGGGACCCGGGTGCGGTGCTGGTAGATGCACTAGCAGCCCCTTGGGTTTTCAACATAGCTTATGTGTTTCCACCTTTTCCGTTGCTACCTCGACTGATTGCCAGGATCAAACAGGAGAGAGCATCAGTGATTCTGATAGCGCCTGCGTGGCCACGCAGGACCTGGTATGCAGACCTAGTGGACATGTCGTCCTGTCCACCATGGTCTCTACCCCTGAGGCAGGACCTTCTAATCCAGGGTCCTTTCAACCATCCAAACCTAATTTCTCTGAGGCTGACTGCTTGGAAATTGAACGCTTGATTCTATCAAAGCGTGGGTTTTCGGATTCGGTTATTGATACATTAATACAGGCTCGGAAACCTGTTACCAGAAAAATTTACCACAAGATATGGCGTAAATATTTATATTGGTGTGAATCCAAGAGTTACTCATGGAGTAAGGTTAGGATTCCTAGGATATTTTCTTTTCTACAAGAGGGTTTAGAAAAGGGCTTATCTGCTAGTTCGCTAAAGGGACAGATTTCTGCTCTGTCTATTCTTTTACACAAGCGTCTGGCAGAGAATCCAGACGTCCAGGCTTTTTGTCAGGCTTTGGCTAGGATTAAGCCTGTGTTTAAAACTGTTGCTCCTCCGTGGAGCTTAAACTTGGTTCTTAAAGTTCTTCAGGGTGTTCCGTTTGAACCCCTTCATTCCATTGATATTAAGCTTTTATCTTGGAAAGTTCTGTTTTTGATGGCTCTTTCCTCGGCTCTGAGTCTCTGAGTTATCTGCCTTACATTGTGATTCTCCTTATCTGATCTTTCATTCAGACAAGGTAGTCCTGCGTACTAAACCTGGGTTTCTCCAACATAGGTGTGTCCGGTCCACGGCGTCATCCTTACTTGTGGGATATTCTCTTCCCCAACAGGAAATGGCAAAGAGCCCAGCAAAGCTGGTCACATGATCCCTCCTAGGCTCCGCCTACCCCAGTCATTCTCTTTGCCGTTGTACAGGCAACATCTCCACGGAGATGGCTTAGAGTTTTTTAGTGTTTAACTGTAGTTTTTATTATTCAATCAAGAGTTTATTTTGAAATAGTGCTGGTATGTACTATTTACTCAGAAACAGAAAAGAGATGAAGATTTCTGTTTGTATGAGGAAAATGATTTTAGCAACCGTCACTAAAATCCATGGCTGTTCCACACAGGACTGTTGAGAGCAATTAACTTCAGTTGGGGGAACAGTGAGCAGTCTCTTGCTGCTTGAGGTATGACACATTCTAACAAGACGATGTAATGCTGGAAGCTGTCATTTTCCCTCTGGGATCCGGTAAGCCATGTTTATTACGCAGATCTGGTGAATATGTCATCGGCTCCTCCTTGGAAGCTACCTTTGAGACGAGACCTTCTTGTTCAGGGTCCGTTCGAACATCCGAATCTGGTTTCACTCCAGCTGACTGCTTGGAGATTGAACGCTTGATCTTATCGAAGCGAGGATTCTCAGATTCTGTTATCGATACTCTTGTTCAGGCCAGAAAGCCTGTAACTAGAAAGATTTACCACAAAATTTGGAAAAAATATATCTGTTGGTGTGAATCTAAAGGATTCCCTTGGGACAAGGTTAAGATTCCTAGGATTCTATCCTTCCTTCAAGAAGGATTGGAAAAAGGATTATCTGCAAGTTCCCTGAAGGGACAGATTTCTGCCTTGTCTGTGTTACTTCACAAAAAGCTGGCCGCTGTGCCAGATGTTCAAGCCTTTGTTCAGGCTCTGGTTAGAATTAAGCCTGTTTACAAACCTTTGACTCCTCCTTGGAGTCTCAATTTAGTTCTTTCAGTTCTTCAGGGGGTTCCGTTTGAACCCTTGCATACCGTTGATATTAAGTTATTATCTTGGAAAGTTTTGTTTTTAGTTGCAATTTCTTCTGCTAGAAGAGTTTCAGAATTATCTGCTCTGCAGTGTTCTCCTCCTTATCTGGTGTTCCATGCAGATAAGGTGGTTTTACGTACTAAACCTGGTTTTCTTCCAAAAGTTGTTTCTAACAAAAACATTAACCAGGAGATTATCGTACCTTCTCTGTGTCCGAAACCAGTTTCAAAGAAGGAACGTTTGTTGCACAATTTGGATGTTGTTCGCGCTCTAAAATTCTATTTAGATGCTACAAAGGATTTTAGACAAACATCTTCCTTGTTTGTTGTTTATTCCGGTAAAAGGAGGAGGTCAAAAAGCAACTTCTACCTCTCTCTCTTTTTGGATTAAAAGCATCATCAGATTGGCTTACGAGACTGCCGGACGGCAGCCTCCCGAAAGAATCACAGCTCATTCCACTAGGGCTGTGGCTTCCACATGGGCCTTCAAGAACGAGGCTTCTGTTGATCAGATATGTAGGGCAGCGACTTGGTCTTCACTGCACACTTTTACCAAATTTTACAAGTTTGATACTTTTGCTTCTTCTGAGGCTATTTTTGGGAGAAAGGTTTTGCAAGCCGTGGTGCCTTCCATTTAGGTGACCTGATTTGCTCCCTCCCTTCATCCGTGTCCTAAAGCTTTGGTATTGGTTCCCACAAGTAAGGATGACGCCGTGGACCGGACACACCTATGTTGGAGAAAACAGAATTTATGTTTACCTGATAAATTACTTTCTCCAACGGTGTGTCCGGTCCACGGCCCGCCCTGGTTTTTTTAATCAGGTCTGATAATTTATTTTCTTTAACTACAGTCACCACGGTACCATATGGTTTCTCCTATGCAAATATTCCTCCTTAACGTCGGTCGAATGACTGGGGTAGGCGGAGCCTAGGAGGGATCATGTGACCAGCTTTGCTGGGCTCTTTGCCATTTCCTGTTGGGGAAGAGAATATCCCACAAGTAAGGATGACGCCGTGGACCGGACACACCGTTGGAGAAAGTAATTTATCAGGTAAACATAAATTCTGTTTTTTACCTAAGGTTGTTTCTAACAGGAATATCAATCAAGAGATTGTTGTTCCATCGTTATGTCCTAATCCTTCAAAGAAGGAACGTCTTTTGCATAATCTAGACGTGGTCCGTGCCCTGAAGTTCTACTTACAGGCAACTAAAGATTTTCGACAAACTTCTTCTCTGTTTGTCGTTTACTCTGGACAGAGGAGAGGTCAAAAGGCTTCGGCTACCTCTCTCTCTTTTTGGCTTTGTAGCATAATACGCTTAGCCTATGAGACTGCTGGACAGCAGCCTCCTGAAAGAATTACAGCTCATTCCACTAGAGCTGTGGCTTCCACCTGGGCCTTTAAGAATGAGGCCTCTGTTGAACAGATTTGCAAGGCTGCAACTTGGTCTTCACTTCATACTTTTTCCAAATTTTACAAATTTGACACTTTTGCTTCTTCGGAGGCTGTTTTTGGGAGAAAGGTTCTACAGGCAGTGGTTCCTTCTGTTTAATGTTCCTGCCTTGTCCCTCCCATCATCCGTGTACTTTAGCTTTGGTATTGGTATCCCATAAGTAATGGATGACCCGTGGACTGAACACACTTAACAAGAGAAAACATAATTTATGCTTACCTGATAAATGTATTTCTCTTGTAGTGTGTTCAGTCCACGGCCCGCCCTGTCTTTTTGAGGCAGGTTCTAAATTTTAAATTATAACTCCAGTCACCACTGCACCCTATAGTTTCTCCTTTCTCGTCTTGTTTCGGTCGAATGACTGGATATGACATGTGAGGGGAGGAGCTATATAGCAGCTCTGCTTGGGTGATCCTCTTGCAACTTCCTGTTGGGAAGGAGAATATATCCCATAAGTAATGGATGACCGTGGACTGAACACACTACAAGAGAAATAAATTTATCAGGTAAGCATAAATTATGTTTTTTCTTTGTTCTCTTGGTATTCTTAGTCGAATGCTAAACTTAGGAGGTTCATATGCTAATTTCTTAGATCTTGAAGACCGCCTCTGCATTTGACAGTTTTTCACCACTAGGGGCATTAGTTTGTGTTTCATATAGATAACATTGAGCTCATGCACGTTAATTTACCCACTAGTGAGCAGTGATTGGCTAAAATGAAAGTCTGTCAAAAGAAGTGAAATAAGGGGGCAGTCTGCAGAAGCTTAGATACAAGGTAATCGCAGAGGTAAAAGTGTATTATTATAACTGTGTTGGTTATGCAAAACTGAGGCATGGGTAAGGGATTATCTATATTTTAAACAAAAATTCTGGTATTGACTGTCGTTTTAAGCTTGAAAAAAAGTTGCACAAAATAATTATTTTAAAAAACAAATTGTATTAAAAAGTTTATAAAGGCTCATAGATTTGAGGTCTCAGGAAAAAAATGAAGGCATACAAGGTGCTTTAACATAGAGATACATACATACATACATACGTCGATATGTATGTATGTGTGTGTATGTATGTATATGTATATATATATATATATATATATATATATATATATATATATATATATATATATATATATACACAATTTCTGCACGACTTAACCCCTTGGCTGCGCTAGTTCTCATGCCTTGTCTGACGGCATGAGAACGAGGCTCCCATTAAAGCCTATGGAAGAGCGCTCTCATGAGCGCAATGCTTCCGTGCAATGCAAGCCTCACTTGTAATACCAGCGCAAATATCACTTTAGTGTAAGAGATATTTTGCATTCAAACCCTAAATTAATATAGGCTATTGCTGAAATTCGTAGTTCTGATCATATCTTGAATCTGCTGGCAGAGCGGGCCAGGAACGGAGGAATATTTCTGTAGTGTAACCGCTGGGGTCCTGGCTTTATTTCCCAGTTTTACCCTGTGTACAGATAAATTGAGTTGGAAGTAGACATTCGAATAGTCACGTTTATATTGTGACTATATCTGACACTAAGATGAAGTGACAAATTATAAAGATTAATATCTATATTGCCACTACACGCTGTAAGGGGCAAGAAGTGTAAGTACTAAAACTTTTATTACCCACTGGGCCCTTGGAATTCCTTCTGTGGAGTATCTATGATATGTGTTTAGGGAATAAAATGCAGAGATTCCTGAAGAGAGGAGATATCCTCAGTGATTGGCTGAGTTGGTCACGTGATTGCCAGGAGCCAGAGAAAAAGTGTCCCATCCGTGAGTAGTAAGAGCTGTAGTTTGAGGATTTTATTCCACATTTAACAACTTTAAAAGCTCAGATTTCTGTGTAAAGTTTTGAGGTATGAACTACATTTTATCAGAACTGCTTTCTCGGATGGATAGTGAACAGTTTTGAACTTTGTTGAACTTAATAGCATGATCCCACATAGTTTTTACTATTGTAATTTAATGTATTTTTATGTATGTATGTATAATTGTATTTAAAAAGACACGAGTGTCTAATGTATCAGTGTTTTTATAAAATCAATTGATTATACTGTATTTCTTCTGTTATGTGTGATCAGTCCACGGGTCATCATTACTTCTGGGATATTATCTGCTCCCCTACAGGAAGTGCAAGAGGATTCACCCAGCAGAGTTGCTATATAGCTCCTCCCCTCTACGTCACCTCCAGTCATTCTCTTGCACCCAAAGACTAGATAGGAGGTGTGAGAGGACTATGGTGATTATACTTAGTTTTTATAACTTCAATCAAAAGTTTGTTATTTTACAATAGCACCGGAGCGTGTTATTACTTCTCTGGCAGAGTTTGAAGAAGAATCTACCAGAGTTTTTCTTATGATTTTAACCGGAGTAGTTAAGATCATATTGCTGTTTCTCGGCCATCTGAGGGAGGTAAAAGCTTCAGATCAGGGGACAGCGGGCAGTTGAATCTGCATTGAGGTATGTAGCAGTTTTTATTTTCTGAATGGAATTGATGAGAAAATCCTGCCATACCGTTATAATGACATGTATGTATACTCTACACTTCAGTATTCTGGGGATGGTATTTCACCGGAATTACTCTGTAAAAGTACATTAAACCTTTTAATAGGTATTTAATTCATGTTAAACGTTTTTGCTGGAATGTAGAATCGTTTGCATTTCTGAGGTACTGAGTGAATAAATATTTGGGCATTATTTTTTCCACTTGGCAGTTTGCTTGTTTTGATTATGACAGTTTCGTTTCTCTCTCACTGCTGTGTGTGAGGGGGAGGGGCCGTTTTTGGCGCTCTTTGCTACGCATCAAAAATTTCCAGTCAGTTACTCTTGTATTTTCTGCATGATCCGGTTCATCTCTATCAGAACTCAGGGGTCTTCAAACTTCTTTGAAGGGAGGTAGATTCTCTCAGCAGAGCTGTGAGACTTATGTAGTGACTGTGTTTTAAAACGTTGCTCTGTGATTTTTATGTTTAAAATTTAATTAGTGTTACTTTACTAATGGGAACAAACCTTTGCTAACAAGTTGTGTTGTTTTTAAAGAGTGATGCTATAACTGTTTTTCAGTTCATTATTTCAACTGTCATTTAATCGTTTAGTGCTTCTTTGAGGCACAGTACGTTTTTGTTAAATAAGATTGTAACCAAGTTGCATGTTTATTGCTAGTGTGTTAAACATGTCTGATTCAGAGGAAGATACCTGTGTCATTTGTTCCAATGCCAAGGTGGAGCCCAATAGAAATTTATGTACTAACTGTATTGATGCTACTTTAAATAAAAGCCAATCTGTACAAATTGAACAAATTTCACCAAATAGCGAGGGGAGAGTTATGCCGTCTAACTCGCCTCACGTGTCAGTACCTGCGTCTCCCGCCCGGGAGGTGCGTGATATAATGGCGCCTAATACATCTGGGCAGCCATTACAGATAACCATTACAAGATATGGCTACTGTTATGACTGAAGTTTTGGCTAAGTTACCAGAACTAAGAGGCAAGCGTGATCACTCTGGGGTGAGAACAGAGTGCGCTGATAATTCTAGGGCCATGTCTGATACTGCGTCACAGCTTGCAGAGCATGAGGACGGAGAGCTTCATTCTGTAGGTGACGGTTCTGATCCAAGCAGATTGGATTCAGATATTTCAAATTTTAAATTTAAATTGGAAAACCTCCGTGTATTACTAGGGGAGGTCTTAGCGGCTCTTAACGATTGTAACACTGTTGCAATACCAGAGAAAATGTGTAGGTTGGATAAATACTTTGCGGGTACCGGCGAAGTACTGACGTTTTTCCTATACCTAAGAGATTAACTGAAATTGTTACTAAGGAGTGGGATAGACCCGGTGTGCCGTTCTCACCCCCTCCAATATTTAGAAAGATGTTTCCAATAGACGCCACCTCACGGGACTTATGGCAAACGGTCCCTAAGGTGGAGGGAGCAGTTTCTACTTTAGCTAAGCGCACCACTATCCCGGTGGAGGATAGCTGTGCTTTTTCAGATCCTATGGATAAAAAATTAGAGGGTTACCTTAAGAAAATGTTTGTTCAACAAGGTTTTATATTGCAACCCCCTTGCATGCATCGCGCCGATTACGGCTGCGGCAGCATTTTGGATTGAGTCTCTGGAAGAGAACCTTAGTTCCGCTACGCTGGACGACATTACGGACAGGCTTAGAGTCCTTAAACTAGCTAATTCATTCATTTCGGAGGCCGTAGTACATTTAACCAAACTTACGGCTAAGAATTCAGGATTCGCCATTCAGGCACGTAGGGCGCTGTGGCTAAAATCCTGGTCGGCTGATGTAACTTCTAAGTCCAAATTACTTAATATACCTTTCAAGGGGCAAACTTTATTTGGGCCCGGTTTGAAAGAAATTATCGCTGACATTACAGGAGGTAAGGGCCACGCTCTACCTCAAGACAAAGCCAAAGCTAAGGCTAGACAGTTTAATTTTCGTCCCTTTCGGAATTTCAAAGCAGGTGCAGCATCAACTTCCACTACACCAAAACAGGAAGGAGCTGTTGCTCGTTACAGACAAGGCTGGAAACCTAACCAGTCCTGGAATAAGGGCAAGCAGGCCAGAAAACCTGCTGCTGCCCCTAAGACAGCATGAACCGAGGGCCCCCGATCCGGAACCGGATCTAGTGGGGGGCAGACTCTCTCTCTTCGCCCAGGCTTGGGCAAGAGATGTCCAGGATCCCTGGGCGCTAGAGATCATATCTCAGGGATACCTTCTAGACTTCAAATTATCTCCCCCAAGAGGGAGATTTCATCTGTCAAGGTTGTCAACAAACCAAATAAAGAAAGACGCGTTTCTACGCTGTGTACAAGATCTATTATTAATGGGAGTGATCCATCCGGTTCCGCGGTCGGAACAAGGACAAGGGTTTTACTCAAACCTGTTTGTGGTTCCCAAAAAAGAGGGAACTTTCAGGCCAATCTTGGATTTAAAGATCCTAAACAAATTCCTAAGAGTTCCATCGTTCAAAATGGAAACTATTCGGACAATCTTACCCATGATCCAAAAGGGTCAGTACATGACCACAGTGGATTTAAAGGATGCTTACCTTCACATACCGATTCACAAAGATCATTACCGGTATCTAAGGTTTGCCTTCTTAGACAGGCATTACCAGTTTGTAGCCCTTCCATTCGGATTGGCTACGGCTCCAAGAATCTTCACAAAGGTTCTGGGTGCTCTTCTAGCGGTTCTGAGACCGCGAGGAATTTCGGTAGCTCCGTACCTAGACGACATTCTGATACAAGCTTCAAGCTTTCAAACTGCCAAGTCTCATACAGAGTTAGTTCTGGCATTTCTAAGGTCGCATGGATGGAAAGTGAACGAAAAGAAGAGTTCTCTCTTGCCTCTCACAAGAGTTCCATTCTTGGGGACTCTTATAGATTCTGTAGAAATGAAGATTTATCTGACAGAAGACAGATTAACAAAGCTTCTAAATACATGCCGTGTCCTTCATTCCATTCAACTCCCGTCAGTAGCTCAATGCATGGAGGTGATCGGCTTAATGGTAGCAGCAATGGACATAGTACCCTTTGCACGCCTACATCTCAGACCGCTGCAATTGTGCATGCTGAGTCAGTGGAATGGGGATTACTCAGATTTGTCCCCCACTCTGAATCTGGATCAAGAGACCAGAAACTCTCTTCTATGGTGGCTTTCTCGGCCACATCTGTCCAGGGGGATGCCGTTCAGCAGGCCGGACTGGACAATTGTAACAACAGACGCCAGCCTTCTAGGTTGGGGCGCTGTCTGGAATTCTCTGAAGGCTCAGGGACAATGGAGTCAGGAGGAAAGTCTCCTGCCAATAAACATTCTGGAATTGAGAGCAGTTCTCAATGCCCTTCTAGCTTGGCCCCAGTTAAAGACTCGGGGGTTCATCAGGTTTCAGTCGGACAACATCACGACTGTAGCTTACATCAACCATCAGGGAGGGACAAGAAGCTCCCTAGCAATGATGGAAGTATCAAAGATAATTCGCTGGGCAGAGTCTCACTCTTGCCACCTGTCAGCAATCCACATCCCGGGAGTGGAGAACTGGGAGGCGGATTTCTTGAGTCGCCAGACTCTTCATCCGGGGGAGTGGGAACTTCATCCGGAGGTCTTTGCCCAAATACTTCGACGTTGGGGCAAACCAGAGATAGATCTCATGGCGTCTCGCCAGAACGCCAAACTTCCTCGCTACGGATCCAGATCCAGGGATCCGGGAGCGGTTCTGATAGATGCTTTGACAGCACCTTGGAACTTCAGGATGGCTTATGTGTTTCCACCCCTTCCCGCTGCTTCCTCGATTGATTGCCAAAATCAAACAGGAGAGAGCATCAGTGATTCTAATAGCGCCTGCATGGCCCGCGCAGGACTTGGTATGCAGATCTAGTGGACATGTCATCCTGTCCGCCTTGGTCTCTACCTCTAAGACAGGACCTTCTGATTCAGGGTCCATTCAAACATCAAAGTCTAACTTCTCTGAAGCTGACTGCTTGGAAATTGAACGCTTGATTTTATCAAAACGTGGTTTTTCTGAGTCGGTTATTGATACCCTGATACAGGCTAGGAAGCCTGTTACCAGAAAGATTTACCATAAAATATGGCGTAAATACCTATACTGGTGTGAATCCAAAGATTACTCCTGGAGTAAGGTTAGGATTCCTAGGATATTGTCTTTTCTACAAGAAGGTTTAGAAAAGGGTTTATCGGCTAGCTCATTAAAGGGACAGATCTCAGCTCTGTCCATCTTGTTACACAGGCGTCTGTCAGAAAATTCAGACATCCAGGCCTTTTGTCAGGCTTTAGCTAGGATCAAGCCTGTGTTTAAAACTGTTGCTCCGCCATGGAGTTTAAACTTAGTTCTTAACGTTTTACAGGGTGTTCCGTTTGAACCCCTTCATTCCATTGATATAAAATTGTTATCTTGGAAAGTTCTATTTTTAATGGCTATTTCCTCGGCTCGAAGAGTCTCTGAGTTATCAGCCCTACATTGTGATTCTCCTTATCTGATCTTTCACTCAGACAAGGTAGTTCTGCGTACTAAACCTGGGTTCTTACCTAAGGTTGTCTCTAACAGGAACATCAATCAAGAGATTGTTGTTCCATCTTTGTGTCCAAATCCTTCTTCAAAGAAGGAACGTCTTCTACACAATCTGGATGTAGTTCGTGCCCTCAAGTTCTACTTGCAGGCAACTAAAGATTTTCGCCAAACTTCTTCCCTGTTTGTCGTTTATTCTGGACAGAGGAGAGGTCAAAAAGCTTCTGCTACCTCTCTCTCTTTTTGGCTTCGTAGCATAATACGTTTAGCCTATGAGACTGCTGGACAGCAGCCTCCTGAAAGAATTACAGCTCATTCCACTAGAGCTGTGGCTTCCACTTGGGCCTTTAAGAATGAGGCCTCTGTTGAACAGATTTGCAAGGCTGCAACTTGGTCTTCGCTTCATACTTTTTCCAAATTTTACAAATTTGACACTTTTGCTTCTTCGGAGGCTATTTTTGGGAGAAAGGTTCTTCAGGCAGTGGTTCCTTCTGTATAATGAGCCTGCCTATCCCTCCCGTCATCCGTGTACTTTTGCTTTGGTATTGGTATCCCAGAAGTAATGATGACCCGTGGACTGATCACACATAACAGAAGAAAACATAATTTATGCTTACCTGATAAATTCCTTTCTTCTGTTGTGTGATCAGTCCACGGCCCGCCCTGTTTTGTAAGGCAGGTACATATTTTTTAAATTATAATTCAGTCACCACTACACCCTTGGCTTCTCCTTTCTCGTTGGTCTTTGGTCGAATGACTGGAGGTGACGTAGAGGGGAGGAGCTATATAGCAACTCTGCTGGGTGAATCCTCTTGCACTTCCTGTAGGGGAGCAGATAATATCCCAGAAGTAATGATGACCCGTGGACTGATCACACAACAGAAGAAAGGAATTTATCAGGTAAGCATAAATTATGTTTTTTTGTTTTTTTGAATCAAAGTTTTTTTTTATTAAGGTATTTAGCATAACAATATAAGTACTGCAATGACATAAATAACATCTCCGGTATGTAACAACCTAAACAGTACCATAATACAATAACAACCTAGTGATTAACGCATCTTATTCACATTGATAAGAATTCAAGCAAGTTGTTGTGACCCTACTAGTCGAGCTTAATGTGGAAATACTTAATATATCTGAAGAGTTATGATACCTAATTTTTTAAGTTTATTAAATTAAGCAATCCTCCCTGATTAATTAGTTTGCCTAATAGAATGATATCAAACAGTATTTTATAAGGGTTGAAGAGGAGGTGTAATGCTGATTGAAGGGAATGAGAATACAATTTGACTATTAGAAGATCGTTAGTTAATGGGTGGTCATAGGAGAGCTGTCAAATATACACAAAAACATCTTAGAATTGCTATATCAGGAGCACTATGTATAGTAGCCTTATCTTAAATAGAATAAGGTCATGATAAAGTACCCCAGATGAAAACCAATACGTTTTTTGGGATAACATAAGGTAGAGTATGTGCAACTAACTGAATACAAAGATTGCTTTATTGTACACCTGAGTAGCACTCATCCCCTAATCAAAGGTGGCTAGGATGGACAAGAACAGGGTATCCTAGGAGGGAGAGTGCCGACATATTTTATTTAAAATATAACCTTTATTGGGTATTATGTTAAAAACACAGAGTTAGGACTGGTTGCATATAAATTCGATATTCACAAGATGTGGAAAGTGGTTGTATATCGTATTGGGTCAAGTAAACTTTGGTAAGAGGGATCCACCCTGGGGGGCTCAAAAAGGTTTTGTTATTGTTGTAACAATCATAAATACTTAAGGATTAAATAATGTGTATTGCGCTCACCAGTTATATCTTATTGATCTTAGGTTTTATGTAACACTGCAATAATGCTGTGTAGTAACTTTAGTTCATGCACTCGGTTCAGAGGTGGTCTTTTGAATTATATGATTTCTTTGTGTGTTTAATGCACTTATAAAGACCAGCGATAAACTTGAGTAACACTAAACTGTGTCTTATGGTATCTGGAGTGGCTGGCTGATTGATAAAAACTGATGAGCTGCTCTTTGTGGCTGATAGTAATTTGAAATATTATTGTGCCACAAAGGTTGTACTGGGATAAATATGATTGTTATATTCACAAGTTGCTTAACTCAAGTTCACTATTATGGTAAAATGTTATTGTATCAACTGAATAGATTCAGTTGTAATACGCTGTATGTGATAGTTAAGAAATGTATAAAGAATGTATTCTTATATAACTGAATAAAGTATTTCAATATAACTGGTTATCCCTTTTATATCTTGTATAGTATAAACAGTGGATTCTTAAACTGAATTAAGAACATGTAATTAACGGGGGGCAGTTATAGTAATATAATGAGATTTTCTGTCAGCACTTTCAATGTTATAGCTGATAACAAATGAGGCTTATATACTTAAATTCAACATTGTATCGATACATTCAAAAAAATCCGTAAGCAACACTTATAGCTGGCCACCAGTCTGGCTTGCTGTAGTGACACCATAGATATAAAGTGGTGATCTATTATTCACATATAATTATGATGGTATAACGGAATTTATCACTGGCGATATAGCTAGAATGCTGTCAATAATAAAACTTGTACACTCTCTTTGCCATAGTATGAGAAGTTTAGATGTTCCGTTACAATCTAATATATCTGATTGCCAGATAGCACCACAAAGGTTACACGCTGGGACTAAGGGCGCTGTATGTAGATTTCAGTGCCCCATGCTGGTCATATGGTTTAAATTTACTATCAACGTTTGTACAAAGTAAGTCTATGCTACTGGAATTTATTTTCCCTTTTTGACCCAGTCAGTATTGTTGCGGTCACCAGATCGCCTTAGCCAAATACAGATGTTCCAAAATAATCTAATATATCCGATTACCAAACAGCACCACAAAGATTATACGCTGAGACTAAGAGCGCTGTGTGTATATTTCAGTGCCCCATGCAAGTCATATAGTTTGTTTACTATCAGCGTTAGTATGAAGTAAGTCTATGCTGCTGGAGTTTACCAGACAGCACCACAAAGATTATACGCTGAGACTAAGAGCGCTGTGAATAAATTTCAGTGCCCCATGCAAGTCATATAGTTTAAGTTTACCATCAGCGTTAATATGAAGTAAGTCTATGCTGCTGGAGTTTACCAGACAGCACCACAAAGATTATACGCTGAGACTAAGAGCGCTGTGAATAAATTTCAGTGCCCCATGCAAGTCATATAGTTTAAGTTTACCATCAGCGTTAGTATGAAGTAAGTCTATGCTGCTGGAGTTTGTTTTCCCTTGAGACCGGCTAATATTGTTGCGGTCACCAGTGAAAAGTAAATAAGAGCTGCTCAGGTTCCCATTTACAAATAAGTTTACTAGAAATTATTGTCAACCACTATATGATAGAACATTTGGACCAGAAACTCTGCATATTAAAAAATGCTAAAGGCATTTATGACAAACGATTCCCTAACATGTTTCGTCACTAACGTGGCTTTTTCAAAGGGTCACGTTAGTGGCGAAACATGTTAGGGAATCATACTAATGCTGATAGTAAACTTAAACTATATGACTTGCATGGGGCACTGAAATTTATACACAGCGCTCTTAGTCTCAGCGTATAATCTTTGTGGTGCTGTATGGTAAACTCCAGCAGCGTAGACTTACTTCATACTAACGCTGATAGTAAACTTAAACTATATGACTTGCATGGGGCACTGAAATATACACACAGCGCTCTTAGTCTCAGCGTATAATCTTTGTGGTGCTGTTTGGTAATCGGATATATTAGATTATTTTGGAACATCTGTATTTGGCTAAGGCGATCTGGTGACCGCAACAATACTGACTGGGTCAAAAAGGGAAAATAAATTCCAGTAGCATAGACTTACTTTGTACAAACGTTGATAGTAAATTTAAACCATATGACCAGCATGGGGCACTGAAATCTACATACAGCGCCCTTAGTCCCAGCGTGTAACCTTTGTGGTGCTATCTGGCAATCAGATATATTAGATTGTAACGGAACATCTAAACTTCTCATACTATGGCAAAGAGAGTGTACAAGTTTTATTATTGACAGCATTCTAGCTATATCGCCAGTGATAAATTCCGTTATACCATCATAATTATATGTGAATAATAGATCACCACTTTATATCTATGGTGTCACTACAGCAAGCCAGACTGGTGGCCAGCTATAAGTGTTGCTTACGGATTTTTTTGAATGTATCGATACAATGTTGAATTTAAGTATATAAGCCTCATTTGTTATCAGCTATAACATTGAAAGTGCTGACAGAAAATCTCATTATATTACTATAACTGCCCCCCGTTAATTACATGTTCTTAATTCAGTTTAAGAATCCACTGTTTATACTATACAAGATATAAAAGGGATAACCAGTTATATTGAAATACTTTATTCAGTTATATAAGAATACATTCTTTATACATTTCTTAACTATCACATACAGCGTATTACAACTGAATCTATTCAGTTGATACAATAACATTTTACCATAATAGTGAACTTGAGTTAAGCAACTTGTGAATATAATAATCATATTTATCCCAGTACAACCTTTGTGGCACAATAATATTTCAAATTACTATCAGCCACAAAGAGCAGCTCATCAGTTTTTATCAATCAGCCAGCCACTCCAGATACCATAAGACACAGTTTAGTGTTACTCAAGTTTATCGCTGGTCTTTATAAGTGCATTAAACACACAAAGAAATCATATAATTCAAAAGACCACCTCTGAACCGAGTGTATGAACTAAAGTTATTACACAGCACTATTGCAGTGTTACATAAAACCTAAGATCAATAAGATATAACTGGTGAGCTCAATACACATTATTTAATCCTTAAGTATTTATGATTGTTACAACAATAACAAAACCTTTTTGAGCCCCCCAGGGTGGATCACTCTTACCAAAGTTTACTTGACCCAATACGATATACAACCACTTTTCACATCTTGTGAATATCGAATTTATATGCAACCAGTCCTAACTCTGTGTTTTTAATTTTTGTGTGTGTGTGGTTTTCTATTGTCTTTTTTAACATAATACCCAATAAAGGTTATATTTTAAATAAAATATTTCGGCACTCTCCCTCCGACCTAGGATACCCTGTTCTTGTCCATCCTAGCCACCTTTGATTAGGGGATGAGTGCTACTCAGGTGTACAATACATCAATCTTTGGATTGATATAGTATTTCTAAATTGTACTAGTACACAGCACCCCAGCCAGCTTGTAAAATAGTATATCTGGAGTATTTATAAATAACGTACATGAGTTATCAATATTCCCAGTAGATAATAGGCTACCCTAATCAGTAAATAATAGCAGTGCCATTAGTATTTTTTGCTTTTTCTATGTGCAACTAACAATTGAAAACCTGAACTAGTTAACATAAGATTATGTGGCATGAACTAGAGAGCATTATGATTATATCGATATCCCTATGTTCCTTTCTAGATATTCTGCCGCTTGCTGTGTAGCAGGCCACTTATACATCTTTATAGAATGAAGTGGGCTTATGTTAGGATTTAGTATGTCTCCGCTACATGCTTTATAGCTCATAGATCTTGGATAGGCAGAATATTTGCAACTGGAAACTAATAAGTGCAGTTTGTACCAGTGATCATAATTTTAAGGAAAAAAAAAAAAAAAAAAAATATATATATATATATATGCCCTGTAAACTAGGAAAGACTGTATACATATTTGACTATTAGAAGATCGTTACTTAATGGGTAATCATAGGAGAACTGTCATATATACACAAGAACATCTTAGAATTACTATAATAGGAACACTATGTATAGTAGCCTTATCTTAAATGGTATGAATTTGCAATGACCAATAGAAAACCTAAGCAAGTTAGAATAACATTATGTAGCATTGACTAGAAGGCAGTATGATTAAATCAATGCTCCTATGTTTTTTTTTACCTAGCTATTCTGTCACTTACTGACCACTTATACATCTTTTAGGTATATATATATTATTTGTCAAATAATAGAGTAAGGAGGACTTCTGTTAGGACTTAGTACAGGTAGCCCTCAGTGTACGCCGGGGTTAGGTTCCAGGAGGAATGGATGTAAATCGAAACCGTTGTAAATTGAAATCAAAATTGTCATAAGTAACACCTAATACATTATTTTTGAAGCTTTGAAATGAAGACTTTAAATGCTAAACAGCATTATAAACCTAATAATATAGATTTTATCATCATCAAACTAAGTTTAATGAACAAAAACATTTGCTAACAGCACCTATTTAAATAATCACACAACAGACTGCATCATCATCAAACTAAGTTTAATAAACAAAAACGTTTTTTTTTACTTGCATTTTTCTGCAATCAGTTCTCTGCATTTTTAGCATGTTAGATAATATTGGGTCTGCACCTATTCTGTGCATTTCAATCTGCAGTGATTAATAAGCAGTTAGGCACCCTCACCTCAAACAGCTGGACAGGAAGATAATAGGGAAGTGCCTGCTAAAACTTGTTGCTCGATAGCTAATGTCGGCTCTGTGTACACAGATCAATTTCAAGCTGTTAAGTTGCATAACTTTGCTGCAAAACAAGCGGACAGCTCCACCTACTGGCTATTTTAATTAGTGCACTTTGCTTTCCAAAGCTCTTCAATAGCAGTCACATGACTAAAAAAAAAAGGTTGTTATTCTGATAAGGCGCAAATTGAACCGGCGTAAACCGAGGGCCACCTGTATGTCTCAGCTAGACTCTTTATAGCTCATAATCTTAGATATGCAAAATATTTACAACTAGCAACTAATAAGTGCAGTTTGAGCCTGTGATCACAATTATAAAGAAACATACATGCCCTGTAGACTAGGGAAATACTGTATACATTGTTAAAGGTAAGCCTATTCACATGCATAGTACTGCACATTACCTGCAAAATGTGAGCGATAAACATCATAAGGGTATCCAAAGAAGAAAAATAAGTTATAAAGCTATGTGTATAACAATAAGGACCCACATATCGAGCTGCACAGATCTCAATAAGGCGTCCAAAAGTTACAGTTATAGAGAAGCCTGATGTGAGAGCGGGAGAATAAGGCTTCTGCTGCAAAGCGTCCAATATCACCCAACTCTAACTTTTATGCAGCAACTGGGAGGTAGATTACTCTTAAACTTCATAGCAAACCAACATGGTGTATAGTCCATGATAGGAGAAATGGCGGACCGGGACCGCAATAGCTACCTCGTTGGCGACTTCATGCTGCAGCCGCTCCACTGTGTGCTGTGAGCCATAGCCCTGTCTAAATTTAGGTGCCCAGTGAAGTCCGAAGATCTCACTCCCTGTGTGGCTGCAAAACCCCTGCTACCCCCGGGGGGACCGGCCGCATCCTGCTCCAGGGGAACCGAGGGCGACGACACACAGCCGGTGCCACATACCTCAGGTAGGATTCGTTTAGGCTGTTCCATGCTCCGGATTACTTTGTGCTAGAGTGTTTGGTTAGGACTGTGCAGCACAGCATGCTGAGTCAGTTTTGATCTCGGGTCCGTAGATTGTAGAGGCCATATAGCGCCTGTAGCCTCCCGAATATCCCCATGTACTTCCGGCAGTGAGTCCAGCGAGCTCATGGATGTCTTGCATATGCTACTGAGATCAGCAAACCTGCAATCTATCAGTTGCCCCAAAGCCTCTAATTTAGCTCTTGAAATACCTCCATGCTGTTATCTTTATGTAAGATCCTTGCTTATGTAGTAAGTTGTAGCAGGTAAACACTGCTCTACTCGGGTAACATGGGTATCCGAGGGGGGTGGTGTATGAGTGTGATGGTATCGCGGCCTGTATTCAGTTTGGATCTAGGAGGTGGAATCGTAAAAATGAAGGTATCATTCAGCTCCTTTGTGCGCTTGATAAGTTACAGAACAGGATGCCAAGTTTGAGAGGAGATAAACAAGTTGTTAGATTTACTTGAGGAGGTTCACAAAATTGCTGCTGGTCATGGCTGCGGTCAAGATGGCCCCACTGTATTTGTTTTTAATTATTTTTAGATCATTCTAATTATACCCAGACAGCATTTTCTTTCCTAACATATGGAGAGTCCATGATGTCATTCAATTACTAGTGGGAATATCACTCCTGGCCAGCAGGAGGAGGCAAAGAGCACCACAGCAAAGCTGTTAAGTGTCACTCCCCTACCCATAGTCCCCAGTCATTCTCTTTGCCTCTGTCATTGGAAAAAATATTGGTCAGCTGATGTTACCTCAAAGTCCAAGCTTCTGGTGCTTCCTTACAAGGGGAAGACCTTGTTCTGACCTGGTCTGGCCAAAATAATTTCTGATATTACGGGTGGAAAAGGGTCTTGCAAGACCAGAAGAACAAGGTCAAAAGTCTTCCTCTTCCAAGCAGAAGCAGTCCAAGTCTTCTTGGAAGCTCAGTCAGTCTTGTAATAAGGGGAAGCAATCAATAAAACCCTCAGCTTAGTCTAAGTCAACATGAAGGGTTGACCCTGATTTGGGTTTGGATCAAGTGGGGGGGGCAGACTTTCCCTGTTTTGTCAAGCGTGGAGACAGATGTCCCGGATCCTTGCGCTGTGGACATAGAATTCAAAACTTTCCCTTCCAGGGGCAGATTCCACCTCTGAAGATTATCTGCAGACCAGGTAAAATGAAGAGGCATTTTTGAACTGGGTTCAGGACCTTTCCTCCCTGGGAGTGATTGTTCCAGTAAGGGAACAGGGTCTAGGATTCTATTCAAATCTGTTTGTGGTTCCCAAAAAAAGAGGGAACTTTTCGACCCATTTTATACCTAAAGTGCCTCTACAAATTTCTCAGGGTACCGTCCTTCAAAATGGAAACCATTCGTTCCATTCTTCCTTTGGTCCAAGAAGGTCAGTTCATGACGACTATAGACCTGAAGGACGCGTATCTTCATGTTCCCATTTACAGGGATCATCACAAATTCCTGAGATTCGCCTTTCTAGACAAACAATTTCAGTTTGTGGCTCTTCCGTTTGGCCTTGCCACAGCTCCCAGAATTTTCTCAAAGGTTCTGGGGGCTCTTTTGGCAGTGATCAGGTCTCGGGGAATTGCAGTGGCACCATATCTGGATGACATATTGGTTCAGACGCCATCTTTTCAACAAGCAAACTCTCATACAGAGATCTTGTTGTCTTTTCTACGCTCCCATGGTTGGAAAATGAATCTAGAAGAATTCCCTTGTTCCAGCTACAAGGATGGTTTTCTTAGGGACCATAATAGATTCCCTATCTATGAAATTTTTTTTGACGGAGGTCAGAAAATCCAAAATTCTCTCCTGTTGCCTCTCTCTTCAGTCTACTGTTCTGCTATCAGTGGCTTAATGTATGAAGGTAATTGGTCTGATGGTCGCTTCCATGGACAGCATTCCCTTTGCTCGATTCCATTTGAGAGCTCTGCAATTATGCATGCTCAGACAATGGAATGGAGACAATTCGGATCTGTCTCGGAGGATAGATCTAGACCAGTCGACAAGAGACTTTCTCCCGTGGTGGCTTTCTCAGGACCATCTGTCTCAGGGCACATGTTTCCAGAGACCTTCCAGGGTGATTGTGACCACAGACGCTAGCCTGCTAGGCTGGGGAGCAGTCTGGAACTCGTTAAAGGCACAGGGACTATGGACTCGGGAGGAGTCTGCTCTCCCCATAAACATCTGGGAGTTGAGTGATTTACAATGCTCTGATGGCTTGGCCTCAATTGTCCTTAGCCCAGTTTATCAGGTTTCAGTCGGACAACAACACCTCAGTGGCTTACATCAACCACCAGGGAGGAACTCAGAGTTTCTTAGCCATGAAGGAGGTGGAACGGATTATTCAGTGGACGGAAGCTCACAATTACTGTCTATCTGCCATCCACATTCCTGGTTATGGGAAGCGGATTTCCTGAGCCGACAGACATTTCATCCCGGGGAGTCGGCTCTCCATCTGGAGGTGTTCTCCAGGTTAACCCTCAAATGTGGGGTGCCGGAGTTGGATCTGATGGGAACGCCATCTTCCAAGGTACGGTTCAAGGTCAAGAGATCCTCAGGCTGCTCTCATAGATGCTCTGGCGGTTCCTTGGGATTTTGGTCTAGCATACCTGTTTCCTCCGTTTGCTCTCCTTCCACAAGTTATTGCTCGTATCAAACAAGACAGAGCATCTGTAATTCTAATAGCTCCTGCATTGTCTTACAGGATCTGGTATGCAGACCTAGTGAAGATGTCTTCTCGGCCGCCTTGGAGGTTGCCTCTGAGGAAGGACCTTCTAACTCGGGGTCCTTCCTCCATCCAAATCTCGTTTCTCTGAAGCTGACTGCTTGGAGATTAAATGCTTAATTCTGTTTAAGCGTGGATTTTCTGAGTCGATCATTGAGACCATGATTCAGGTTTGCTAACCTGTTACTCAAAAAATGTACCATAAGGTATGGCGTAAAAACCTTTTATTGGTGTGAATCTAAGGGCTACTCTTGGAGTAGGGTCAGGATTCCTAGAATTTAGTCTTTTCACCAGGAAGGTCTGGAGAAAGGGTTGTCAGTCAGATTTCTGCATTATCTATTTTGTTACACAAGCATCTGGCGGATGTGCCAGATGTTCAATCTTTTTGTCAGGCCCTGGTCAGAATCAGGCCTGTGTTTGGACCTATTGCTACACTTTGGAGCATTAATCTTGTTATTAAAGTTTTGCAGCAGGCTCCGTTTGAGCCAATGCATTCCATAGATATTAATTTGCTATCTTGTAAGGTTTTGTTTATTATTGCTATTTCTTTCGGAACTCTTGGCTTTGCAGTGTGATTCGCCTTACCTTATCTTTCATGCTGATAAGGTGTTTTTTTGTACTATATTGGGGTTTCTTCCTAAAGTAGTTTCGAAAAGAAATATTAATCAGGATATTGTTGTTCCTTCTCTGTCCCAATCCTCCTCATAAAGAAAGTCTGTTGCACAACTTGGATGTTGTGCATGCTCTAAAATTCTACATACAGGCGACTAAGGATTTTCTCCAGTCTTCTGCCCTGTTTGTTTGTTTCTCAGGAAAGCGTAAGGGTCAGAAGGCTACTTACTTCTACTTCTCTATCCCTCTGGTTTAGAAGTAGGATTTGTTTTGCTTATGAGACTTCTGGTCAGCAGCCTCCTGAGAGAATTACAGCTCTTTCCACTAGGACTGCCTCCTCTCTTGGGCTTTCAAAGATGAAGCTTCTGTGGAACAGCTTTGCAAGGCTGCAACTTGGTCCTCTCTGCATACTTTTCCAAATTTTTATACTTTTTGCCTCTTTTTTGAGAGAAAGTTTCTTCAAGCAGTGGTGCCTTTTATTTAGGTCTGCCTTTCTTGTTCTCCCTCCCTGTTCATTCTGTATCCTCTAGCTTGGGTATTGATTCCCATTAGTAATTGAATGAAGTTGTGGACTCTCCATATCTTAGTAAGGAAAACAAAATTTATGCTTACCTGATAAATTTCTTTCCGGATATGGAGAGTCCCCACCCTTTATTAAGACAGTTATTTTTGACTAAACCTCAGGCACCTCTACACCTTTGTGTTATTCTTTTTCTATTTCCCTTTGGTCGATTGACTGGGGATTATGGGTAGGGGGGGGGGTGACATTTAACAGCTTTGCTGTGGTGCTCTTTGCCTCCTCATAAATTTATCAGGTAAGCATAAATTTAGTTTTTTGCACAACCAAGTTTCGTTTTAATATTATATAATTAGCACTAGTTGTGGAGTATAGTGCATTTTATGTAACCAGTATTTGAGTTAACAAGGTATCGTTGGATATACTTTTTGTGTTTATATTGTACCTATAAATGTTTTGGAACTCCGTGCAAACTTCAGGGCACTTCAGAGCTAGTTTCTGTTCCAGAGAAACTTATCTGGATTTCCCATCAGTCAAAGTCATAGTTATGGCTTACTTCTGTCACCAAGTTGGAACTCACATTTCCCTGGTAATAAGGGAAGCAGATTTCTCTGTTGCTAGTCTCTTCATTCAGGATATGGTCTCTTCATTGTGGATCGATGGTGTCTTTCAGAAATAGATCCGATGGCTTCTCAGCCAGATATTTTGAGAGGTTCAGGGATCCTCAGGCGGAGTTTGTGGTTGCTCTAGTATCTCCTTGGTTGTTTTGTCTGTTTCGTCTGGCTTACATCTTTCCATCTCTTGTTCCGTTACCAAGAGTGATAGCCAGGATCAAGTGGGAAATATCATCAGTAATTCTGATTGCTCCAGCTTGGCCTTGCAGAACTTGGTTTGCAGATCTGCTGCAGATGTCCAGATATCCTCCATTACCTCTTCCTCAGCACCACAATCGTCTTTCTCAAGGTCTTTTTTCACCAGGTTCTCATATCTCTCAACTTGATGGCTTGGAGATTGAATACTACTTGTGTAATGTATGGTTTTAGCTGACACTCTTTTAGAATGGAAGTGGGGAAATATAGGGAACCAAAGAATATATCACTATATACCTCACCAAAAAGTACAATAATAGGGGCAATATATCCCCAACAAACTATCCTCAATAAAGTGTGAGGGGTGCTCTATGCTAAAGTATGATATAGAAAAAAAAAGAGAGAGAAGCAGCAGCACATACAGAGCACTCATACAGTAAATCAATCAATAGGAAGAGGAAAGGGTAATACCTCTCCGGTATCAATAAAACTTAACATTTAATAATATGATATAAAAATAAGAATAATGTAAATGCAATAAGAATTAGATTAAAATACCCTAAAGTAATGAATCCTAACAGCCTGAAGAATTAATGAGAAAATCGAAATTCACATATCAAATCCTATTTAACTGACCACAAAAGCAAGTAGCCCTGATAGCCAGGTGACAAGTAACATCAAAAATATTTAACTAAAGCTAGAGGAGAATCCTCACACATGACACTAGCTAAGGTGTTGACTTGTGAGAGCCAGTATTACCAGGGTGGTCACAGAGGCAAATAGCCGATTAAACTATCGAATCTCATAATCATAAGAGGCTGAAGGGAATCGGAGATGAACACGTCTGATGCGCATTTCGCCTATGCAGCTTTGTCAAAGGCTAACCTGAGCTGTAGTACACTACTTCTAGAAATACTGGTAACTGGCCAATCAAAGGGGTAACTGGCCAATCAAAGGGACGTAATCTTACACGCCTCCTTAACAACCTATCACTGAACACAAGAAGGTTATTGGATCATTGCCGGTCACGTGATGTCGTGACATCACAGAAACCCTGGCAACGGATAAACATTTATCGTTGATATAACGATTTCCAAAATGAAGCAACGAATAGCAATCAATGTATAAAGATCACATAGTAAGACTGAGAAGTCCACATTAGGACCTTGTAATGACCGAGAGGTGAGTATCAAGTAGGATGGAAATAAACCATTGGCTGGTCAGTAGACACATGGCATCATGACATAATGATCTCCATGACAACAAATAATCATAATAATAATACACACTGGGTTTGATCCGTAATACCCAAGTGAAATATAGAGATCTAATAATAAGACTTAAAGTGAATATCAGACCCATAATAGTCATAAGTATCACTCAATGCGGTAAAGATTATTCTATAATGAGCGGATGATGTGTATCTGGTAAGAAGGGAATTTGTGACATCAGAATGTCCTTGTTAACAATAAATACTTAAAATTAAGTCCGCAAAACACACTAATAAATTGCAAAGACAAAATATATATATACACACACACACACACACACACATATATATATATATATATATATATATATATATATATATATATACCTGTGTGTGTGTGTCATATTGATTGGCACCCTTTTAGTCAATACTTTTGTGCTACCTCCCTTTGCCAAGATAACAGCTCTGAGTCTTCTCCTATAATGCCTAAAGAGGTTGGAGAATACATGGCAAGGGATGTGAGACCATTCATCTATACAGAATCTCTCCAGGTCCTTCAAATTTTGCGGTCAATGCTGGTGGACTCTCCTCTTCTGTTCACCCAATAGGTTTTGTTATGGGGTTTAAATCTGGGGACTGGGATAGCCATTGGCAGGACCTTGATTTTTTTTTTAGTCCGTAAACCATTTTTGTTTGGATGTATGTTTTGGATCATTGTCCTGCTGATAGATATAACCACGGCCCATTTTAAGCTTTCTGGCAGAAGCAGTCAGGTGTTTAATATCTGTTGATATTTGAAAGAGTCCATGATGCCATGTTTTCTAACAAAATTTCCCCAAAACATTATAGAGCCACCACCATATTTAACCTTGGGCATATGAGGTACTTTCCCATATGGCTACCTCTCTGTGTGCACCAAACCCACCTCTGGTGTTTGTCAAAAAGCTCTATTTTGGTTTAATCTGACCATTGAACCCTATCCCATTTGAAGTTCCAGTAGTGGCTGGCAAACTGAAGATGCTTGAGTTTGTTTTTGGATGAGAGGCTTTGTTCCTTGAAACCCTTCCAAACAACTTGCTGTGATCCTTTGAGATATTTTGGCCACTTGAACCCCCCTCCTCTTCACAGTGCGTTGAGACAATATAGATACACCTCCTCTTCCAGGTTGATTGGTTGATTCATAGCATTTCCAGTTGACTGGAACTTCTTAATAATTGCCTTGGTGGTGGAAATGGACATGTTCAATGCTTTTGCTATTTTATTATAGCCACTTCCCACTTCCCAGTCCATGAGCTAGTGATGTATGGGATATACATTCCTACCAGGAGGGAGCAAAGTTTCCCAAACCTCAAAATGCCTATAAATACACATCCCACCGTTTTACAAACTTTGCCTCCTATGGAGGTGGTGATGTAAGTTGTGCTTGGTTTCCTCCGTGATAGGTGCTTCTAAGCATTCTGAAGCCCAATTCCTCTGAGTACAGTGTTTGTCAGAGGGATGTGAAGGGAGTATTGCCTGTTGATTTAGTGGGTTCACCCAAGGGAAATCCTTTCGCAATTTTTTTTGCTGCGGAATTGCGTCTAGGGTGACGTAAGTTTCGTAATTTCATGTCTCTTTGTTGTTGCGAGTTTAGTCGCAAAGTCATGCTTGTTTTGACGCGAGTTGCGTCATTTCCTGATGTTAGCTTTGGCGGCAAAAATTTTTTTACTTCATTTTTGCGTCATACTTGGCGCCAAATTTTTTTGTACATTACCCCTCTTACTTTAATGCTTCTGGTTCTCTTCATATTGTTAAGAGCTATGATGCCTATTTTGTTGCATCTTACTTTTTGCATCTTACTTTAGCATAAGCATTTTTTACCATTCCTGAAACTGCTAAATGAGGAAATTGGATATTTTGTTTAAATGTTTTTTCTTTTTACATTTTGCAAGATGTCTGTCTGATCCTGCCTCTGATGTTGCTGTAGAAACCATGCTGCCTGAACACAGTTCTACCAAAGCTAAGTGTGTCTGTGGTAAATTAACTGATGTTATTTCTTCAGCTAATTTTGTGACATCTGTCATGATGAGCTTTTACATGCTGATAATGTTTCTATTAGTACTAATACATTGCCTGTTGTTCCTTCAACGTCTAATATACCTGATATTCCTGCAGATGTAAAGAATTATATTGCTGCAGCTATAGATAAGGCTATGTCTGCTATTCTGCCTTCAAATAAACGTAAAACTTCTCATAATTCTGATGAACTTTGAATTGACCGACCACATACTGAAATATCCTCTGCTGATGAGGATCCTGATTCAGATTCTGAAATTGACAAATCTTCCTATCTGTTTAAGATTGATTATATTCATTCTTTATTAAAGGATGTTCTGGTTACTTTGGTTATTGAACAGTCTAGTCCTCTTGATAACAAAGCCAGTAAAGGTTTAAATTCTGTTTTTAAACCTCCTAAGGTTGCACCTGAGGTTTTTCCTATTTCAGATGCTGTTTCTGATATGATTACTAAAGAATGGTCTAAGCCTTAATCCTTCTTCTAGGTTTAAGAAGTTGTATCCTTTACTTGTGGCTAATTTAGAGTTTTGGGAAAAAGTCCCTAAGGTTGATGGGGCTATTTCCACTCTTGCCAAACGTACTACTATTCCTATGGAAGATAGTACTTCTTTTAAGGATCCTTTATATAGAAAGATTGAATCTTATCTAAGAAAAGCTTATTTACATTCTGGTAATATTCTTAGACCTGCCATTTCTATGACTGATGTGGCTGCTGCTTCAACTTTTTGGTTGGAAAGTTTAGCCCGTCGGGTAGAAGATCCTGATTTGTCTAGCATTATTCTTCTGGTTCAACATGCTAATCATTTTATTTGTGATGCTATATTTGACATTATTTAAATCAATGTTAAATCTATGTCTTTAGCTATTTTAGCCAAAAGAGCTTTATGGCTTAAATCTTGGAATGCTGACATGGTGTCTAAATCTAGATTACTATCTCTATCTTTCCAGGGTAAGAATGTATTTGGTTCTCAATTCGATTCTATTATTTCCACTATTACTGGGGGGAAGGGAGTTTTTTTCCCCTCAAGATAAAAAGTCTAAGGGTAAATTTAAGGCTCCTAATTGTTTTAGTTTCTTTTGTTAGAATAAGGAACAAAAGTCTACTCCTTCCCCCTAAGGCCTCTGGTTCCAATTGGAAACCATCTTCAAATTGGAATAAAACCAAGCCTTATAAAAGACCAAATCCAGCCCCCAAGTCTGCATGAAGGTGCGGCCCTCATTCCAGTTCAGCTGGTGTGGGGCAGATTGATATTATTTCAGGAAATTTGGTCAGGTTCCGTTCAGAATCAGTGGATTCAGAATATTGTGTCTCAAGGATTTCAAATAGGTTACAGAATGATACCTCCCGTGGGAAGATTCTTTCTTTCACATGTTCCAACAAATCCTTTGAAGGCTCAGGCTTTTCTGAAATGTGTTTCACATCTAGAGCTTTCAGGGGTGATTGTTCCATTTCCTCTACAGGAACAGGATTTGGGGTTCTATTCAAATCTATTCATTGTCCTAAAGAAAGAGAATTCTTTCAGACCAGTTCTGGATCTGAAAATTTTAAATCATTTTGTAAGAGTCCCAACTTTCAAGATGGTGACTATAAGTACTACTCTGCCTTTTGTTTAGCAAGGGCATTTTATGTCCACAATAGAATTACAGGATGCTTATCTTTATATTTCAATTCATCCAGATTGGTTTCTGAGATTCTCTTTTCTAGTCGGGCATTACCAGTTTGTTGCTCTTCCATTTGGCCTAGCGACAGCTCCAAGAGTCTTTTTGAAGGTTCTCTGTGCCCTTCTGTCTGTAATCAGAGGGCAGGGTAATGCAGTTTTTTCCTTATTTGGACGATATCTTGGTACTAGCTCAGTCCTTTTCATTTAGCAGTATCTCACACAAAACAACTAGTGTGGTTTCTTAAAAAGGCATGGTTGGAGGATCAATTTACAAGAGAGTTTCTTGATTCCTCAAACAAGGGTCACTTTTTCTTCCTAAATGGAAAGCGTCCACAGCTGCATTCATTACTTTTGGGAATTCAGAACCTGGCCACCAGGTGGAGGCAAAGAAACCCCAGCCAAAGGCTTAAATACCCCTCCTACTTCCCTCATCCCGCAGTCATTCTTTGCCTTTCGTCCCAGGAGGTTGGCAGAGAAGTGTCAGAAGTTTCGATTATTCTCTTATGGAGGGTAGTACTCTTCGGCATGAGACTGGAGTTTTAAGTAGTCCTGTGAGCCTTTCAGTGAAAGCATGGATGAAAGTTAAGAGTCTGGAGATGCAGGGAGAGTCTTTCTGCAAAACCATCCCATCTCATTAACAGCTCCACAAGCAATCAGCTTTAATGAGTTTTGCTGCCTTCTTTCTTCTCTCAAGTCCATTGCAAAAGCGATGCTACTATCTGTCACACTTGAAGGGCCGTGTTCCTGTTCCACGGCGTAGATTCTGGTAAGATTGTTTCATTTTACTTTCTTCGTGAAATGTACTGTATTAAGGATGTTTTTCCGAGGGACTACCACCTTGTGGGACTAACTTATAACACAGGGTCTCAGTGAGGCTCCTTTTGTATCTTGGAATCAAGAATTAATATCTCCTGAGGGGGGTTATTAAACAGGTTTTTTTAAATCATGTTTGTTATTTGATGCAACCTGCTTATGTGTAGTGTTATTTTGGCTCATGGCTTGTGGAACGTAACGACTTTTGGAAAGTCAAAGCGACCTTATGGTTGGGCGTGCTTTTTTGGACTATACAGTTGACCTGGTGACCGGCGTGGTCACGTTTTTGGGCTTCATTTCCGCATTCCTGAGCGTGTGGCGTCGAAGAAATTCTGGTCTGCTGGTGTCTGTTTCATAGGAAGTGGTAAGTGCCCCAGCCATTGTGGGTGTCAGGTGCCGTTTAGATTATTTAGACCACTCTTTTGTATTCAATATCCTAGTTATGGAGGAGTCTGATATTATGGAGACGGACGTCTCTGTTTCAGATTCTACTCCTTGCGCAGAATGCGTATTGCCCCGGATGATACAAGCCTTTCAGTTATGTTCTGAATGCCGTAATAGAGGGCTCAATTCCTCAGGATCGGGGAATCAAGGGGCCAGTAAGCCGTCTGCCTCTGGGGCTTCTGTCCTCCAAGTGGCGAGTTCCCTTCCCCCATCTCTTACTACGCATGCAGGTATCCCAAACTTTGCTTATCCTTCTCGGGAAGGTGACTTGCTCCCACCAGGGGTTTCGGCACAATGTTGCATGTCCATAATTTTGGCGCTGGTGAATCTGCAACTTCCGGAAAAATGCTTCAGATATTGTTTGTGTTCCATAATCCGGGGCTCCTCAGGCATGGGATACCCTGTTCAGCTCTCTGGGGGAATGACTGTTCCTGAGGCTTCAGGGGGTCAACCTTCGGGCCATAGTCGTCTTTTGCTCTAGCGGGGGTATGCTATGCTTTTCGGTATAGACTGGCGCACCTTCGTGTTCTATTGTGTCAGAAAATCCCATCCTTAATGGATATGAGAATTCTCAGTCTTCTTCTTCGATTTGCTTTCAGAATTAGATATAAGGGGATAAAGTATTTCTCTTATAGGCTTATTTGTTGAGTATCCTTTTCCAGTTATGAGCTTGCAAGAACAGGGTCCCTGTTGGGCTATTCCTGTGGGTGCGTCTCTTCTTATTGGGCGATAACCTTTGGGTTGCCTTCTTTATTCACTCCGATTAGGATGATTGTTTTTTGCTTACAGCTCATGTTTGTTTTATTTTTATTTCGGGAATTTTATTTTCCTGGAATATATACTCGCAACCTTTTGATCGGAAGTTTGTCTAGGGGTCGTGTTTGGTCCTATGTTTATCTACCGTTTATTCTCCCTCTGGGGGTGTATATGTGAGGCCTTGGGCCCTTGGTTGCAGGCTAGTCCTGCTTGGGTTCAGATCCTTCTGTCCCTAATTCAGACTTATGGCACTTTTTCTACCTGGCTGATCCGGGTAGGGTGCCAAGTGCTTCACATTATTATTGTTCTTGTTTTTAATTTACAAGTTCAGCTGAGCATTCTGGAAGGACCTAAGGGTTTGTGTGGCGTGGATGATTGGTTCAGTCCTCATTAGTGTTTTTAGCTGGTCGTCTTGGATTTGGTGGAGTTCCGCTGCGACACACTTAGTTGTTTCTGATGTCTGTTGGGACTTAGTGTTCCTTCCCGCGTGGGTGAAGGTTTGGAGAATTCAGGGCCTCCTTCCCGCCGGTTCCTGGTGGTCTTGCATTTTAGGGGCTTTTTGGAGACTTCCGGACTTTGTCCATTTTCCTTAGTGGTTTAGTCACCTTTTGGGAGGGCCTGTGGCCTTTTTCCTGTTTTTGGGAGTTAGTTTTTTCCCTATCGGGGATGATAGGCTGTGTTGTCTCCTTCTCCAAGCTTTGCATCAAGGAATTACAGCTCATTCTACCAGATCAGTTGCCACGTCTTGGGCTTTCAAGAATGGAGCTTCGGTTGATCAAATTTGCAAGGCAGCAACTTGGTGGTCTTTGCATACATTTTCAAAATTTTACCATTTTGATGTATTTGCTTCTTCAGAAGCAGTCTTTGGTAGAAAAGTTATTCAGACAGCTGTCTCAGTTTAATTCCTTTGCCTATGATTTGAGTTTTTTTAAATTTAAGAAAACTTTATTATTTGGATTTCATTTTTTTCAGCGTATATAGCTGTTTTTATTTTATCCCTCCCTCTCTAGTGACTTTGTGGATTTCCACATCTTGGGTATTATATCCCATACGTCACTAGCTCATGGGCTCTTGCCATTTACATGAAAGAAAATATAATTTATGTAAGGACTTACCTGATAAATTAATTTCTTTCATAGTGGCAAGAGTCCATGAGACCCACCCTTTTCTTTGGTGGTTATGATTTTTTGTATAAAAGCACATTATTTTTTCCCAGTTCCTCTTTTTGTATGCTTTTTTACTTCTTTTTACACCTCACTACTTGGCTATAAGTTAAAACTGAGGTATGTGTGAGGTGGGAGGTGTATTTATAGGCATTTTGAGGTTTGGGAAACTTTGCCCCCTCCTGGTAGGAATGTATATCCCATACGTCACTAGCTCATGGACTCTTGCCACTATGAAAGAAATTAATTTATCAGGTGAGTTCTTACGTAAATTATGTTTTTATGAAGCTCAACAACCTTTTACTGTACATCACAGCTATATTCCTTTGTCTTACCCATTGTGATGAATGAATTTGGCCTATGTGTTACCTCTCATTTATACCCCTGTGAAACAGGATGTCATGGTTGAACAATTTCCTGTTCCTAGTCACCCAGGTGTACTAAAAATGTAAAATATCAACGGGAATATACATCATATTTTTCTCATATAAATTCATAGGGGTACCTATTATTGTGCCACAAATATATTTAACAAAGAGTTTTTTTTTTATAAACCTGTATTGTGTTTGCAATTGTTTGATTTGAGAACAGAGTATTTGAACAATAAAGACAATTTTTCACAGCTATATACACAGTGCTTAGCACAAATGAGTATACCCCAACAGATTAGTCAGAGAACCTTTACTGATCTTTCAGAAACAACATATTCTATGGGACACTATACTACAAAATACTCCCAAAAATGCGGGCCATTGATTGCAACCAAGATTTGTTAATTTGCACCCACAACAAAGTATTTCTCCTAACAAATTCATTCAAGACCATATTGCAAAAATGAATACACATAGGAGCTACATGTCTGACAACAAATTTCTAATAGAAAACCCCTTCCCATGTCATGCTGTCAGCAATGGCACCACATGGAAGAGAAATGTCACAAGGCCTGAAAAGGTGAAGGCTACAAGAAGATCAGCAAAGCTTTACTTATCAGTCAGATTACTGTAGCAAAAGTGATACTAAAACGTAATATAGATGGAACTGTAACCATCTCACAGACACGCCCAGGTCGTCCATGCAAGTTAACACTTCAGCAGGAGCGTCTTCTGATGAGAAGGGTTGAAGAAAATTGCCATGCAAGTTCACTGCAGTTAGCTAAAGAAGTAGAAAGCCAAACTGGAGTGATTGTTTCCCATGACACAATACAGGATACACTGCAGAGGAATGGCATGCATGGGTGTCCTCCATAAATGAAGCCTCTCCTAAAGCCAATACACAAAAAAGCCTGCCTAGAATTTCCCAGGACACATGTTGAAAAAGACTACTGGGACCCTGTACTCTAGTCTGGAGTGATGAGACCAAGATAAATATTTTTAGAACTGATGGCTTCAAAACTGTATTGTGTCACAAAGGTGAGGAATACAATGAAAAATGCATGGTGCCTACAGTGAAACATGGTGGTGGCAGTGTTCTTCTGTGGGGCTGCTGGTGTCGGGGAGCTGCATTTCATTGATAGTATCATGAATTCACAGATGTACTGCTCTATATTGAAAGAGAAGATGCTACCATCACTCCGTGCCCTTGGTCGTCGTGCAGTTTTCCAACATGAAAATGATCCAAAACACACATCTAAGGCCACTGTTGCATTTCTGAAGAAGAACAGGGTAAAAGTGATGCAGTGGCCAAGTATGTCTCCTGATCTGAACCCAATCGAACACCTATGGGGAATTCTGAAGAGTCAAGTTGAGCATAACTTTTCATCCAGCATCCAGGCTCTAAAAGAGGTCGTTCTTAAAGAATGGAAACAGATATATATATATATATATATATATATACACACGGCAAAATAATTTTTAATTTTATATATCATTTAATAAAAAAAAATATTTTCATATATATATATATATATATATATATATATATATATATATATATATATATATATATATATATATGTGTGTATATATACACACACACACACATACAGTATATATATATATATATATATACACCCTCATTACTTAAAGGGACATAATACTCATATGCTAAATCACTTGAAACGGATGCAGTATAACTGTAAAAAGCTGACAGGAAAATATCACCTGAGCATCTCTATGTAAAAAGGAAGATATTTCTCCAACATTGGTGTGTCCGGTCCACGGCGTCATCCTTACTTGTGGGATATTCTCTTCCCTAACAGGAAATGGCAAAGAGAGCACAGCAAAAGCTGCCCATATAGCCCCCCCTCTGACTCCGCCCCCCAGTCATTCTCTTTGCCGCTCTGAACAAGTAGCATCTCCACGGGGATGGTAAAGAGTATGTGGTGTTAGTTGTAGTTTTTTATTTCTTCTATCAAGAGTTTGTTATTTTAAAATAGTGCTGGTTTGTACTATTTGCTCTAAAACAGAAAAAGATGAAGAGTTCTGTTTAAAGAGGAGTATGATTTTAGCAGCAGTAACTAAAATCAATTGCTGTTCCCACGCAGGACTGTTGAGCCCAGAGAACTTCAGTTGGGGGGAACAGTTTGCAGACTTTTCTGCTCAAGGTATGATCAGTCATATTTCTAACAAGACATGTTAATGCTAGAAGACTGTCAGTTTTTCCCTTAAGGGGTAAGTGAGCCATTTTCTTAGATTCATAACAGATTAAGGCTTACAAATGGGCTATTCACCGGTTGACACTATTGTGGGCTAAATCGATTGTTTTATTTAATATTTTAATGACATTTAGAGTGTTTTGTGCACTTAAAAGCATTTGGGAACGTTTATCGCCTGGCATCTAGTTAGACGGCTATTTCAGTCAGAAAGGCCCCTTCACTCTGGTATGCAGAGGAAGGAGGCCCGGTTTTCGCGCCTCAATTGCGCAGTTTACTTCAGTGGCAGTGCATGCAGCTTCATGTGAGGGGTCCTGTGGTATTCTAAAACGGACTCTGGAAGGTTTATTTCATTAGGACTCTGTGGTAAAAATTTTGTAAAAATCGGACATTGCCTTCATTGTTTTTCAAACTATCAGTAATAAAGTGTGCTTGTTTATTATTTAAAGGGACAGTAACACTTTTCTTTAAAAACGCTTTTATTGCATTATTAGCCTGCCAAATCCTGTCTCACATGTCTATACCTTCAGATGGCCTATGTTCTGTGTGTATGAAAGCCAAGGTGGTTCCCCCTATTAATGTATGTGCAAATTGTGTCATAGCGTCCAAGCAAAGTATGGACAGTACTGCCACATTGAATAAGATTGTCCAAGATGATTCATCTAATGAAGGTAGTGGGGATAGTTCTTCATCCTCTCCTTCTGTGTCAACACCAGTTATGCCCGCGCAGGCGACACCTAGTACATCTAGCGCGCCAATGCTTGTTACTATGCAACAATTAACGGCAGTAATGGATAATTCTATAGCTAATATTTTATCCAAAATGCCAGCATATCAAAGAAAGCGTGATTGCTCAGTTTTAAATACAGCGAATGAGCAAGAGTGCGCTGATGATAATTTATCTGTCATACCCTCACACCAGTCAGAATTGGCAGTGAGGGAGGGTCTGTCGGAGGGAGAAATTTCTGATTCAGGAAAAGTTTCTCAACAGGCAGAACCTGATATTGTGACGTTTAAATTTAAGTTAGAACATCTCCACGCCCTGCTTAAGGAGGTGCTAACTACTCTGGACGATTGTGACTCTTTGGTCATTCCAGAAAAATTGTGCAAAATGGACAAATTCCTAGAGATCCCTGTGCACCCTGATGCCTTTCCGATACCCAAAAGGGTGGCAGACATAGTGACTAAGGAGTGGGAAAAGCCAGGTATACCTTTTTGTTCCACCTCCTATATTCAAGAAAATGTTCCCCATTGTTGACCCCAGAAGGGACGAATGGCAAACGGTCCCTAAGGTTGAGGGGGCTAAGCGCACAACTATTCCTATTGAGGACAGTTGCGCTTTTAAAGATCCTTTGGATAAAAAATTGGAAGGATTGCTAAAAAAGATATTTGTTCAGCAAGGTTTCCTTCTCCAACCAATCTCGTGCATTATTCCTGTCACAACGGCAGCGTATTTTTGGTTCGAGGAACTAGAAAATTCGCTCCAAAAAGAGACTCCATATGATGAAGTCATGGACAGAATTCACGCACTAAAGTTGGCTAATTCCTTTATTTTGGATGCCGTTTTCCAATTGGCTAAGTTAGCGGCGAAAAATTCAGGTTTTGCAATAGTGGCGCGCAGAGCGCGTTGGCTAAAATCCTGGTCGGCAGATGTGTCGTCCAAGAATAAACTGCTTAATATTCCTTTCAAGGGTAAGACCCTTTTCGGCCGGAATTGAAATAGATTATGCAACAATTAACGGCAGTAATGGACATGCCCTCCCACAGGATAGGCCTTTCAAGGCTAAGAACAAATCTAATTTTCGCTCCTTTCGCAATTTCAGGAACGGACCGAATCCTAACTCTACGGCCTCCAGACAAGAAGGCAACTCTTCCCAGCCTAAACCAGCATGGAAACCATCGCAAGGCTGGAACAAGGGTAAACAGGCCAAAAAGCCTGCTGCTGCTACCAAGACAGCATGAAGGGGTAGCCCCCGATCCGGGACCAGATCTAGTAGGGGGCAGACTCTCTCTCTTTGCTCAGGCTTGGGCAAGAGATGTTCCGGATCCCTGGGCACTAGAAATAGTCTCTCAGGGGTATCTTCTAGAGTTCAAGGAACTCCCTCCAAGGGGAAGGTTCCACATGTCTCGCTTATCTTCAGGCCAGATAAAGAGACAGGCATTCTTACATTGCGTAGGAGACCTATTAAAAATGGGAGTGATACACCCAGTTCCAACAGCGGAACAGGGTCTGGGGTTCTACTCAAACCTGTTCGTAGTTCCCAAAAAAGAGGGAACTTTCAGGCCAATTCTGGATTTAAAAATTCTAAACAAATTCCTCAGAGTGCCATCATTCAAAATGGAAACCATTCGGACCATTTTACCAACAATCCAGGAGGGTCAATATATGACTACTGTGGACTTAAAGGATGTGTACCTGCATATTCCTATCCACAAAGATCATCATCAGTTCCTGAGGTTCGCCTTTCTGGACAAACATTACCAGTTCGTGGCTCTTCCATTCGGTTTAGCCACTGCTCCCAGAATTTTCACAAAGGTGCTAGGGTCCCTTCTAGCGGTTCTAAGACCGAGGGGCATTGCTGTAGCACCTTGTCTAGACGACATTCTAATTCAAGCGTCGTCTCTTTCCAAAGCAAAGGCTCATACAGACATTGTTCTAGCCTTTCTCAGATCTCACGGGTGGAAGGTGAACGTAGAAAAGAGTTCACTGTCACCGTCAACAAGAGTTCCCTTTTTGGGAACAATAATAGATTCTTTAGAAATGAAGATCTTCCTGACAGAGGTCAGAAAGTTAAAGCTTCTAAACGCTTGTCAAGTTCTTCACTCTATCCTTCAGCCTTCCATAGCTCAGTGCATGGAAGTAGTAGGATTGATGGTTGCAGCAATGGACATAGTTCCTTTTGCTCGAATTCATTTAAGACCATTAAAACTGTGCATGCTCAATCAGTGGAATGGGGACTATGCAGACTTGTCTCCCCAGATTCAAGTAGCCCAGGTAACCAGGGACTCACTCCGCTGGTGGTTGACTCAGGATCACCTGTCTCAGGGAATGAGTTTCCGCAGACCAGAGTGGGTCATCGTCACGACCGACGCCAGTCTCTTAGGCTGGGGCGCGGTCTGGGACTCCCTGAAAGCTCAGGGTCTATGGTCTCGGGAAGAGTCTCTACTCCCGATAAACATTTTGGAACTGAGAGCGATATTCAATGCGCTCCGGGCCTGGCCTCACCTAGCGAAGGCCAGATTCATAAGGTTTCAGTCGGACAACATGACGACTGTAGCGTACATCAATCATCAGGGGGGAACAAAGAGTTCCTTAGCGATGAGAGAGGTATCCAAGATCATCAAATGGGCGGAGGATCACTCCTGCCACCTATCTGCAATTCACATCCCAGGAGTGGACAACTGGGAGGCGGATTATTTGAGTCGTCAGACTTTTCATCCGGGGGAGTGGGAACTCCACCCGGAGGTTTTTGCCCAGTTAACCCAACTATGGGGCATTCCGGATATGGATCTGATGGCGTCTCGCCAGAACGCCAAGGTTCCTCGATACGGCTCCAGATCCAGGGATCCCAAGGCGACATTGGTGGATGCCTTGATCGTTCAACCTAGCTTATGTGTTTCCACCGTTCCTTTTCCTGCCCAGGCTTGTAGCCAGGATCAAACAGGAGCAGGCCTTGGTGATTCTAATAGCCCCTGCGTGGCCAAGCAGGACTTGGTATGCAGACCTGGTGTATATGTCATCGGCTCCACCATGGAAGCTACCTTTGAGACAGGATCTTCTAGTACAAGGTCCATTCGAACATCCAAATCTAGTCTCTCTGCAACTGACTGCTTGGAAATTGAACGCTTGATTTTATCTAAGCGTGGGTTTTCGGATTCAGTTATAGATACTCTGGTCCAAGCCAGAAAACCTGTGACTAGAAAAATTTACCATAAGATATGGAAAAAATATATCTGTTGGTGTGAATCCAAGGAATTCTCTTGGAGTAAGATTAAAATTCCTAGGATACTTTCCTTTCTCCAAGAAGGTTTGGATAAAGGGTTGTTCTCTAAAAGGACAGATATTTGCTCTGTCTGTTTTGTTACACAAACGTCTGGCAGCAGTGCCAGATGTACAGGCGTTTGTACAGGCATTAGTTAGAATCAAGCCTGTTTACAGACCCATGACTCCTCCTTGGAGTCTAAATTTAGTTCTTTCAGTTCTTCAGGGGGTTCCGTTTGAACCCATGCATTCCATAGATATTAAGTTACTATCTTGGAAAGTTCTGTTTTTGGTTGCTATTTCTTCTGCTAGAAGAGTTTCTGAATTATCTGCTTTGCAGTGTTCTTCTCCCTATCTGGTATTCCATACAGATAAGGTATTTTTACCTACCAAGCCTGGTTTTCTTCCTAAGGTCGTTTCCAACAGGAATATTAATCAGGAAATTGTTGTTCCTTCTCTGTGTCCGAATCCAGTTTCAAAGAAGGAACGCTTGTTGCACAATCTAGATGTGGTCCGTGCTTTTAAGTTCTATTTAGAAGCAACTAAGGATTTCAGACAGACATCATCCTTGTTTGTTGTGTATTCTGGTAAGAGGAGAGGGCAGAAAGCTACTGCTACTTCTCTTTCTTTTTGGCTGAAAAGCATCATCCGATTGGCTTATGAGACTGCCGGACGGCAGCCTCCTGAACGAATTACAGCTCATTCTACTAGAGCTGTGGCTTCCACATGGGCCTTCAAGAACGAGGCTTCTGTTGATCAGATCTGTAAGGCAGCGACTTGGTCTTCTCTGCATACTTTTGCCAAATTTTACAAATTCGATACTTATGCTTCTTCGGAGGCTATTTTTGGGAGAAAGGTTTTGCAAGCCGTGGTGCCTTCCGTTTAGGTAACCTGATTTGCTCCCTCCCTTCATCCGTGTCCTAAAGCTTTGGTATTGGTTCCCACAAGTAAGGATGATGCCGTGGACCGGACACACCAATGTTGGAGAAAACAGAATTTATGCTTACCTGATCAATTTCTTTCTCCAACGGTGTGTCCGGTCCACGGCCCCGCCCTGGTTTTTAATCAGGTTTGAATTTTTTTTCTCTCTATACACTACAGTCACCACGGCACCCTATGGTTTCTCCTTTTTCTCCTAACCGTCGGTTGAATGACTGGGGGGCGGAGCCAGAGGGGGGGCTATGTGGGCAGCTTTTGCTGTGCTCTCTTTGCCATTACCTGTTAGGGAAGAGAATATCCCACAAGTAAGGATGACGCCGTGGACCGGACACACCGTTGGAGAAAGAAATTTATCAGATAAGCATAAATTCTGTTTTTACCTCACAATCTCCTCAGCTCAGCATAGTAAGTTCTGTGTTAAAAGTTATACTCAGCTGTTGCTCAGCTGCAGGTAAAAAAAATAAAAAAATGAAGAAATGAACAGCAGCCAATCAGCATCAGCAGTGCTGAGGTCATGAACTCTTTTACTGTGATCTCATGAGATTTCACTTAACTCTCATGAGATTTCATAGTAAGCTTCCTTTACCTGATTGGTGAAATAATATGAGAGTTCATGAGGCTCATCCTTTCAGCTGTCCCGGGACAGACACACTAAAATGTTGCTTAGAAATCCTTTACAATGGGAGGTGGTTACTGAGGAACTTTTGAGGTAAAATATCTTTCTTTTTTACATAGAGATGTTCAGGAGATATGTTCTAGTCAGCTTTTTACAGCTATGCTGCATCACTTTCAAGTGTTTAAACATTTGGGTATTATGGCCCTTTAATTTCCCATGAGTAATGGATCGTGGACTACCACCTTTTATGAAAGAAAATATAATGTATGCTTAACTGATGAATTAATTTTTCTTTCATGTAATTAACAAGAGTCCATGAGCTAGTGACGTATGGGATATACATTCCTACCAGGAGGGGCAAAGTTTCCCAAACCTTAAAATGCCTATAAATACACCCCTCACCACACCCACAAATCAGTTTTACAAACTTTGCCTCCAAGGGAGGTGGTGAAGTAAGTTTGTGCTAGATTCTACGTTGATATGCGCTCCGCAGCAAGTTGGAGCCCGGTTTTCCTCTCAGCGTGCAGTGAATGTCAGAGGGATGTGAGGAGAGTATTGCCTATTGAATGCAGTGATCTCCTTCTACGGGGTCTATTTCATAAGGTTCTCTGTTATCGGTCGTAGAGATTCATCTCTTACCTCCCTTTTCAGATCGACGATATACTCTTATATTTACCATTTCCTCTACTGATTCTCGTTTCAGTACTGGTTTGGCTTTCTACAAACATGTAGATGAGTGTCCTGGGGTAAGTAAGTCTTATTTTCTGTGACACTCTAAGCTATGGTTGGGCACTTTATTTATAAAGTTCTAAATATATGTATTCAAACATTTATTTGCCTTGACTCAGAATGTTCAACTTTCCTTATTTCCAGACAGTCAGTTTCATATTTGGGATTATGCTTTAATTATCATATTTTTCTTACCTCAAAAATTTGACTTTTTTCCCTGTGGGCTGTTAGGCTCGCGGGGGCTGAAAATGCTTCATTTTATTGCGTCATTCTTGGCGCTGACTTTTTTGGCGCAAAAATTCATTTCCGTTTCCGGCGTCATACGTGTCGCCGGAAGTTGCGTCATTTTTTTGACGTTATTTTGCGCCAAAAATGTCGGCGTTCCGGATGTGGCGTCATTTTTGGCGCCAAAAGCATTTAGGCGCCAAATAATGTGGGCGTCTTATTTGGCGCCAAAAAATATGGGCGTCGCTTTTGTCTCCACATTATTTCAGTCTCATTTTTCATTTGCTTCTGGTTGCTAGAAGCTTGATGTTTGGCATTTTTTTCCCATTCCTGAAACTGTCTTATAAGGAATTTGATCTATTTTGCTTTATATGTTGTTTTTTCTCTTACATATTGCAAGATGTCTCACGTTGCATCTGAGCCAGAAGATACTACAGGAAAACCTCTGCCTGCTGGATCTACCAAAGCTAAGTGTATCTGCTGTAAACTTTTGGTAGCTATTCCTCCAGCTGTTGTTTGTATTAAATGTCATGACAAACTTGTTAATGCAGATAATATTTCCTTTAGTGATGTACCATTGCCTGTTGCAGTTCCCTCAACATCTAAGGTGCAGAATGTTCCTGATAACATAAGAGATTTTGTTTCTGAATCCATAAAGAAGGCTTTGTCTGTTATTTCTCCTTCTAGTAAACGTAAAAAGTCTTTTAAATCTTCTCTCTCTACAGATGAATTTTTAAATGAACACCATCATTCTGATTCTTTGGACTCTTCTGGTTCAGAGGATTCTGTCTCAGAGATTGATGCTGATAAATCTTCATATTTATTTAAGATGGAATTTATTCGCTCTTTACTTAAAGAAGTACTAATTGCTTTAGAAATAGAGGATTCTAGTCCTCTTGTTACTAATTCTATACGTTTGGATAAGGTTTTTAAAGCTCCTGCGGTTATTCCAGAAGTCTTTCCTGTTCCTAATGCTATTTCTGCAGTAATTGCTAAGGAATGGGATAGATTGGGTAATTCATTTACTCCTTCTAAACGTTTTAAGCAATTATATCCTGTTCCGCCTGACAGATTAGAATTTTGGGACAAAATCCCTAAAGTTGATGGGGCTATTTCTACCCTTGCTAAACGTACTACCATTCCTACATCAGATGGTACCTCGTTTAAGGATCCTTTAGATAGAAAAATTGAATCTTTTCTAAGAAAAGCTTATCTATGTTCAGGTAATCTTCTTAGACCTGCTATATCATTGGCTGATGTTGCTGCAGCTTCAACTTTTTGGTTGGAAACTCTAGCGCAACAAGTAACAAATCGTGATTCTCATGATATTATTAGAGTTGATGTTAGATTTATGTCTCTGGCTATCTTAGCCAGAAGAGCTTTATGGCTTAAGACTTGGAATGCTGATATGGCTTCTAAATCAACTCTACTTTCCATTTCTTTCCAGGGAAACAAATTATTTGGTTCTCAGTTGGATTCTATTATTTCAACTGTTACTGGTGGGAAAGGAACTTTTTTACCACAGGATAAAAAGTCTAAAGGTAAAAACAGGGCTAACAATCGTTTTCGTTCCTTTCGTTTCAACAAAGAACAAAAGCCTGATCCTTCGTCCTCAGGAGCAGTTTCAGTTTGGAAACCATCTCCAGTCTGGAATAAATCCAAGCCTGCTAGAAAGGCAAAGCCTGCTTCTAAGTTCACATGAAGGTACGGCCCTCATTCCAGTTCAGCTGGTAGGGGGCAGGTTACGTTTTTTCAAAGAAATTTGGATCAGTTCTGTTCACAATCTTTGGATTCAGAACATTGTTTCAGAAGGGTACAGAATTGGTTTCAAGATGAGACCTCCTGCAAAGAGATTTTTTCTTTCCCATGTCCCAGTAAATCCAGTGAAAGCTCAAGCATTTCTGAATTGTGTTTCAGATCTAGAGTTGGCTGGAGTAATTATGCCAGTTCCGGTTCCGGAACAGGGGATGGGGTTTTATTCAAATCTCTTCATTGTACCAAAGAAGGAGAATTCCTTCAGACCAGTTCTGGATCTAAAATTATTGAATCGTTATGTAAGGATACCAACGTTCAAGATGGTAACTGTAAGGACTATATTGCCTTTTGTTCAGCAAGGGAATTATATGTCCACAATAGATTTACAGGATGCATATCTGCATATTCCGATTCATCCAGATCATTATCAGTTCCTGAGATTCTCTTTTCTAGACAAGCATTACCAATTTGTGGCTCTACCGTTTGGCCTTGCTACAGCTCCAAGAATTTTCACAAAGATTCTCGGTGCCCTTCTGTCTGTAATCAGAGAACAGGGTATTGTGGTATTTCCTTATTTGGACGATATCTTGGTACTTGCTCCGTCTTTACATTTAGCAGAGTCTCATACGAATCGACTTGTGTTGTTTCTTCAAGATCATGGTTGGAGGATCAATTTACCAAAAAGTTCTTTGATTCCTCAAACAAGGGTAACCTTTCTGGGTTTCCAGATAGATTCAGTGTCCATGACTTTGTCTTTAACAGACAAGAGACGTCTAAAATTGATTACAGCCTGTCGAAACCTTCAGTCTCAATCATTCCCTTCGGTAGCCTTATGCATGGAAATTCTAGGTCTTATGACTGCTGCATCGGACGCGATCCCCTTTGCTCGTTTTCACATGCGACCTCTTCAGCTCTGTATGCTGAACCAATGGTGCAGGGATTACACGAAGATATATCAATTAATATCTTTAAAACCGATTGTTCGGCACTCTCTAACGTGGTGGACAGATCACCATCGTTTAATTCAGGGGGCTTCTTTTGTTCTTCCGACCTGGACTGTAATTTCAACAGATGCAAGTCTCACAGGTTGGGGAGCTGTGTGGGGATCTCTGACGGCACAAGGAGTTTGGGAATCTCAGGAGGTGAGATTACCGATCAATATCTTGGAACTCCGTGCAGTTTTCAGAGCTCTTCAGTTTTGGCCTCTTCTGAAGAGAGAATCGTTCATTTGTTTTCAGACAGACAATGTCACAACTGTGGCATACATCAATCATCAAGGAGGGACTCACAGTCCTCTGGCTATGAAAGAAGTATCTCGAATTTTGGTTTGGGCGGAATCCAGCTCCTGTCTAATCTCTGTGGTTCATATCCCAGGTGTAGACAATTGGGAAGCGGATTATCTCAGTCACCAAACGTTGCATCCGGGCGAATGGTCTCTTCACCCAGAGGTATTTCTTCAGATTGTTCAAATGTGGGGGCTCCCAGAGATAGATCTGATGGCCTCTCATCTAAACAAGAAACTTCCCAGGTATCTGTCCAGATCCCGGGATCCTCAGGCGGAGGCAGTGGATGCATTATCACTTCCTTGGAAGTATCATCCTGCCTATATCTTTCCGCCTCTAGTTCTTCTTCCAAGAGTAATCTCCAAGATTCTGAGGGAATGCTCGTTTGTTCCGCTAATAGCTCCGGCATGGCCTCACAGGTTTTGGTATGCGGATCTTGTCCGGATGGCATCTTGCCAACCATGGACTCTTCCGTTAAGACCAGACCTTCTGTCTCAAGGTCCTTTTTTCCATCCGGATCTGAAATCCTTAAATTTAAAGGTATGGAGATTGAACGCTTGATTCTTGGTCATAGAGGTTTCTCTGACTCCGTGATTAATACTATGTTACAGGCTCGTAAATCTGTATCTCGAGAGATATATTATAGAGTCTGGAAGACTTATATTTCTTGGTGTCTTTCTCATCATTTTTCTTGGCATTCTTTTAGAATACCGAGAATTTTACAGTTTCTTCAGGATGGTTTAGATAAGGGTTTGTCCGCGAGTTCTTTGAAAGGACAAATCTCCGCTCTTTCTGTTCTTTTTCACAGAAAGATTGCTATTCTTCCTGATATTCATTGTTTTGTACAAGCTTTGGTTCGTATAAAACCTGTCATTAAGTCAATTTCTCCTCCATGGAGTTTGAATTTGGTTTTGGGAGCTCTTCAAGCTCCTCCGTTTGAACCTATGCATTCATTGGACATTAAATTACTTTCTTGGAAAGTTTTGTTCCTTTTGGCCATCTCTTCTGCTAGAAGAGTTTCTGAATTATCTGCTCTTTCGTGTGAGTCTCCTTTTCTGATTTTTCATCAGGATAAGGCGGTGTTGCGAACTTCTTTTGAATTTTTACCTAAAGTTGTGAATTCCAACAACATTAGTAGAGAAATTGTGGTTCCTTCATTATGTCCTAATCCTAAGAATTCTAAGGAGAAATCATTGCATTCTTTGGATGTTGTTAGAGCTTTGAAATATTATGTTGAAGCTACGAAATCTTTCCGTAAGACTTCTAGTCTATTTGTTATCTTTTCCGGTTCTAGGAAAGGCCAGAAAGCTTCTGCCATTTCTTTGGCATCTTGGTTGAAATCTTTAATTCATCTTGCCTATGTTGAGTCAGGTAAAATTCCGCCTCAAAGAATTACAGCTCATTCTACTAGGTCAGTTTCTACTTCCTGGGCGTTTAGGAATGAAGCTTCAGTTGACCAGATCTGCAAAGCAGCAACTTGGTCCTCTTTGCATACTTTTACTAAATTCTACCATTTTGATGTATTTTCTTCTTCTTTGGTAGAAAAGTTCTTCAGGCAGCGGTTTCAGTTTGAATCTTCTGCTTATGTTTTTTGTTAAACTTTATTTTGGGTGTGGATTATTTTCAGCAGGAATTGGCTGTCTTTATTTTATCCCTCCCTCTCTAGTGACTCTTGTGTGGAAAGATCCACATCTTGGGTAGTCATTATCCCATACGTCACTAGCTCATGGACTCTTGTTAATTACATGAAAGAAAACATAATTTATGTAAGAACTTACCTGATAAATTCATTTCTTTCATATTAACAAGAGTCCATGAGGCCCACCCTTTTTTGTGGTGGTTATGATTTTTTTGTATAAAGCACAATTATTCCAATTCCTTATTTTATATGCTTCGCACTTTTTTTCTTATCACCCCACTTCTTGGCTATTCGTTAAACTGATTTGTGGGTGTGGTGAGGGGTGTATTTATAGGCATTTTAAGGTTTGGGAAACTTTGCCCCTCCTGGTAGGAATGTATATCCCATACGTCACTAGCTCATGGACTCTTGTTAATATGAAAGAAATGAATTTATCAGGTAAGTTCTTACATAAATTATGTTATTTCATTGTGGTGAGTTTTTTTTTTTTTGTGCTCCTTTTTCCTGTTGTCCTTTCTTACCTTTCTTCTTCTCCTTACTTGGCTATACTTCAGACTAGTTTACCAGTGAGGTGGGTGGGTTTTTAAGTGCTTTTGGCATTTTGAGAATCTTTGCCGCCTCCTAGTGGCCAGGAGTGGAGTTCCTAAGAGTAATGGCTCGTGGACAGGTAAGCATTAATTATATTTTTAAATTAAAAGGGAGATTAAAGTGACAGTCAAGTCAAAGTTAAACTATTATGATTTAGATAGGGCATGCAATTTTAAACAACTTTTCAATTTACTTTCATCATCAAATTTGCTTTGTTCTCTTGGTATTCTTTGTTAAAAGCTAAACCTAGGTAGGCTCAAATACCAATTTCTAAGCCATGAAGGCCACCTCTTATCTCAGTGCATTTTAACTGTTTTTAACAGTGGTTGGTTGTGTGTGTCATATTGATAACATTGTGCTCTCTCCCGTGGAGTTATTTGAGTCAGCACTGATTTGACTAAAAGTGCTGAATTAAGGGGGCAGTCTGCAGAAGCTTAGAAACAAGGTAATCAGAGGTAAAACGTATACTAATATAATAGTGTTGGTTATGCAAAACTGGTGAATGAGTAATAAAGGGATTATTTATCTTTTTAAACAATAAAAAAAGTATAAGTAGACTGTCCCTTAGTGCTGTAAACAACTTTAAGGGCCAGTAAATACAGGTGGCCCTCGGTTTACAACGGTTCAATTTACACCGTTTCAGAATAACAACCTTTTTTTCCAGTCATGTGACTGCTATTGAAAAGCATTGAGAAGCAGTGCATTTATTAAAATAGCCAGTAGGTGGAGCTGTCCACTTGTGTTGCAGCAAAGCCAAGCAAGCTGAAATTAATCAGTTTAACCAGACCTGAGCTATCGAACAGATTTTTAAGGAACAAGATCTTCCTGTCTATAAATCAGTCCAGATTGAAATGCATAGAAAGAACTGTTTGCAGAAAAATGCAAGTGAAGTCTGTGTTGTGTGATTATTTTGTTAGGTTTATAATGCTGTTTAGCAAATGTTTTTGTTCATTTAACTTAGTTTAATTATATATTCTGTGTTGTGTGATTATTTTATTAGGTTTGTAATGCTGTTTAGCATTCACAGTCTTCATTTCAAAGCTTTAAAAATAATGTATTAGATATTACTTATGACAATAAGTAATGCAACGGTTTCGATTTACAACCATTCCTTCTGGAACCTAACCCCCGGCGTAAACTGAGGACTACCTGTACAGTAGATTTGCATAATAAACAAATGCATGTTAAAAGGACAATTCAATAGCACTTAGTCTGAACTTCAAATGAGTAGCAGATTTTTTTTTCTGACAAATGTCAGTTATGTCTATTGCCACTCCTCCTGTATCATGTGACAGCCATCAGCCAATCACAAATACATATGCGTATTCTGTGAATTCTTGCACATGCTCAGTAGGACCTGTTGGCACAAAAAGTGTAAATGTAAAAAGACTCTGCACGTTTTGTTAAAGAAAGAAAATTGGAAAGTTGTTTAAAATTAAATGCTCTATCTGAATCATGAAAGTTTAATTTTGTCTTTAGAGTCCCTTTAAGCAGAATGGTTGCTACTCACCATGCTTTTGTTTTTGCCCCTGTGCCTACAAATCTCTTCAGAGCCGTTTTTTTAAATATAAAACACTCAGTACAGGGATGTTTACATTTTTGCAGTTTTTATAAAAAAGCTTATAAATTTTACACACACACAAATAATTTAAAATATAATATACACTGTTTATAGCCTTAAATCATATTTATTATGCTGCACAATACAGCTGACAAATAGAAAGCAGCATTACTGTTCTATGAATGTGCACCACTTGTTAGGAAGTGGTTAAAATGTGAGAACGGCTTTGAAGTGAGGTGCAGGCACAGGAGGGAAAACAATAGCATGTGGTGTAGTAGCCATTATATAGTTGTTTTGCCCAGCAGATTACTGTCCCTTTAAATTAAATTTGACAAACTTCAGGTTTGTAAATGCACAAAGTTTAAAGGGACATGAAACCCACATTTTTTCTTTCATGATTTAGAAAGAGCATGCAATTTTAAACAACTTTCTAATTTACTTCTATTATCCAATTTGTTTTATTCTCTTGATAGGCTCAGTAGCTGCTGATAGGTTGCTGCACTTAGAAGCCTTGTGTGATTGGCTCACCCATGTGCATTGCTTTTTCTTCAACTAAGAATCTCTAAAAAATGAAGCAAAATAAATAATAGAAGTAAATTGTAATGTTGTTTACATTTGTATTCTCTGAATCATGAAAGAAAAATTTTGGGTTTAGTGTCCCTTTAATGAATATTACAAGTTATTTTAAAGGGATATGAAAACCCAAATTTTTCATTCATGTTTAATATTGTTCATGCAATTTTAAACAACTTTCCATTTGCTGTTCTCTTCCAATCCTTTGCTGAAAAGAATACCTAGGTTGGTTAAGGAGTAGCAAAGCACTACTGGGAGCTAGCTTGTTGATTGGTAGCTGCACATATATGCCTCTTCTCATTGGTTCACCAAATGTGCCCAGCTAGCTCCTAGTAGTGCATTGCTACTTTCAGCACGGGATATCAAGAGAATTAAGTAAATTTCATAATAGAAGTATATGGAAAAGTTTTTTTTAAATTGTATGTTTTTCCTGAATCATGAAAGAAACGCTGGGTTTCATGTCCCTTTAACTCCTATATTTACAAACAAATATGTGTTTGCATCCCCAGTCCTTAAGGACTGGTTACTTTGATTGATGAATAATTAAATCAAATCACTCAATAAAACCTAGTTCATGTAAGAAGTTTCTTACAACCCGTGCATAGTTGTCTTTGTTGATTGGCACTATACTGTTGTTATTGCATGTAGTCGCCATTTATCTCTTGCAAATACTTGGATATATTTACATGCCATTCACTGTTCTATTTTTCCTTTTAAAGGCACATTGCTGAACTTATATTTTACATGGAAGAGTTAAGAGCACATGTACGGAAATATGGCCCTGTGATGCAGAGATACTATGTGCAGTATTTGTCTGGCTTTGATGCAGTAGTTCTGAATGAGCTTGTGCAGGTAATTTGTGTAGAAAACATGAATATGTGTGTTTATCTTCACTTCATATTGATGCTTACTAGTGACAATGTATAGCTAGGTTACTATGCTGTGTATGTATGTTCAGATTCACATAAGCAGCTTTGTACACTGGAGATACTCTGTTCAGAACTTTTACCCAGTTAGAAGTGCATAAGTAATATCTGTCAGCACAGGCAAATTATCCTGTTACATATCTTATGTGTGTTTTGCTCTTAACGTGATGGTAAACCTTAACTAATCAAATACCATATATTTAATCAAAGTATATATGTACCTTTTTAGTTTTTAATCCATCTGTGAAAGGGTTAAATCAGTTCATATAGTAATGCTTCTATTACAATGTTATGCCGGCCCACTTGGATGAACTTTTTTTTTATATAACAAATACTGTGAACATCCAATCAGCATGTGTTTCATTTGACAATCTTGAAGTCCATTCCCTTTAAAGCCCTAAGAAAGCCTATGTAGGGAGTGGGTTGTACTGCTCTATACATCACAGAACAGCCAAAAGAGGAAATGAAGGGGGGCGGAGGAACAGACATTACCAATTAGGATTATAAATCCTTTATTATAAAATATATATACACTTTTCAAAAAAAAATAATTTTGTGGTTTAACTTGAAAACTAATATATTTTTCATTGCAACATTCTTATAGTCTGAAATGTACCATCACTTTAAAGAAGATGATTCATCTGAAATGTATATGCTAATTTAAATAGATATGCAGCAGTTGAGCTGAAGTGTTTAGTTGTTCTGTAACATTGTAAGGGTTGCATTAAACTTCAGCGGTGCCTTTTGTAGCAGTGCTGTGCCTTTTATTAGATGTTAATTTACACACATTCAGGCTCTCTCATCAGAAAATTGGAGCTGGTATGTGGAGTCTTCAAAGACAACTAAATTAGACTTGATTTAAATTGATGCTCTTGGTTTAATTTTCTAGGAATATTTATGATAACCATATATGTAAAACAGCATCTTACAAAATCTTATTTCTCCAACATAGGTGTGTCCGGTCCACGGCGTCATCCTTACTTGTGGGATATTCTCTTCCCCAACAGGAAATGGCAAAGAGCCCAGCAAAGCTGGTCACATGATCCCTCCTAGGCTCCGCCTACCCCAGTCATTCTCTTTGCCGTTGTACAGGCAACATCTCCACGGAGATGGCTTAGAGTTTTTTAGTGTTTAACTGTAGTTTTTATTATTCAATCAAGAGTTTGTTATTTTAAAATAGTGCTGGTATGTACTATTTACTCAGAAACAGAAAAGAGATGAAGATTTCTGTTTGTATGAGGAAAATGATTTTAGCAACCGTTACTAAAATCCATGGCTGTTCCACACAGGACTGTTGAGAGGAATTAACTTCAGTTGGGGGAACAGTGAGCAGTCTCTTGCTGCTTGAGGTATGACACATTCTAACAAGACGATGTAATGCTGGAAGCTGTCATTTTCCCTATGGGATCCGGTAAGCCATGTTTATTAAGATTGTAAATAAGGGCTTCACAAGGGCTTATTAAGACTGTAGACTTTTTCTGGGCTAAATCGATTCATTATTAACACATATTTAGCCTTGAGGAATCATTTAATCTGGGTATTTTGATAAGTTTATATCGGCAGGCACTTTTTTAGACACCTTTCTCTTTAGGGGCTTTCCCAAATCATAGGCAGAGCCTCATTTTCGCGCCGGTGTTGCGCACTTGTTTTTGAGAGGCATGACATGCAGTCGCATGTGTGAGGAGCTCTGATACATAGAAAAGACTTTCTGAAGGCGTCATTTGGTATCGTATTCCCCTTTGGGCTTGGTTGGGTCTCAGCAAAGCAGACACCAGGGACTGTAAAGGGGTTAAAGTTAAAAACGGCTCCGGTTCCGTTATTTTAAGGGTTAAAGCTTCCAAATTTGGGGTGCAATACTTTTAAGGCTTTAAGACACTGTGGTGAAATTTTGGTGAATTTTGAGCAATTCCTTCATATTTTTTCGCAATTGCAGTAATAAAGTGTGTTCAGTTTAAAATTTAAAGTGACAGTAACGGTTTTATTTTAAAACGTTTTTTGTACTTTGTTATCAAGTTTATGCCTGTTTAACATGTCTGAACTACCAGATAGACAGTGTTCTGAATGTGGGAAAGCCAGAGTTCCTTCTCATTTAAATAAATGTGATTTATGTGACAATGACAATGATGCCCAAGATGATTCCTCAAGTGAGGGGAGTAAGCATGGTACTGCATCATTCCCTCCTTCGTCTACACGAGTCTTGCCCACTCAGGAGGCCCCTAGTACATCTAGCGCGCCAATACTCCTTACTATGCAACAATTAACGGCTGTAATGGATAATTCTGTCAAAAACATTTTAGCCAAAATGCACACTTATCAGCGTAAGCGCGACTGCTCTGTTTTAGATACTGAAGAGCATGACGACGCTGATAATAATGGTTCTGAAGGGCCCCTAAACCAGTCTGATGGGGCCAGGGAGGTTTTGTCTGAGGGAGAAATTACTGATTCAGGGAACATTTCTCAACAAGCTGAACCTGATGTGATTACGTTTAAATTTAAGTTGGAACATCTCCGCATTCTGCTTAAGGAGGTATTATCCACTCTGGATGATTGTGACAAGTTGGTCATCCCAGAGAAACTATGTAAAATGGACAAGTTCCTAGAGGTCCCGGGGCTCCCAGAAGCTTTTCCTATACCCAAGCGGGTGGCGGACATTGTAAATAAAGAATGGGAAAGGCCCGGTATTCCTTTCGTCCCTCCCCCCATATTTAAAAAATTGTTTCCTATGGTCGACCCCAGAAAGGACTTATGGCAGACAGTCCCCAAGGTCGAGGGAGCGGTTTCCACTTTAAACAAACGCACCACTATACCCATAGAAGATAGTTGTGCTTTCAAAGATCCTATGGATAAAAAATTAGAAGGTTTACTTAAAAAGATGTTTGTTCAGCAGGGTTACCTTCTACAACCAATTTCATGCATTGTCCCTGTCGCTACAGCCGCGTGTTTCTGGTTCGATGAGCTGGTAAAGGCGGTCGATAGTGATTCTCCTCCTTATGAGGAGATTATGGACAGAATCAATGCTCTCAAATTGGCTAATTCTTTCACCCTAGACGCCACTTTGCAATTGGCTAGGTTAGCGGCTAAGAATTCTGGGTTTGCTATTGTGGCGCGCAGAGCGCTTTGGTTGAAATCTTGGTCAGCTGATGCGTCTTCCAAGAACAAGCTACTTAACATTCCTTTCAAGGGGAAAACGCTGTTTGGCCCTGACTTGAAAGAGATTATCTCTGATATCACTGGGGGTAAGGGCCATGCCCTTCCTCAGGATCGGCCTTTCAAGGCCAAAAATAAACCTAATTTTCGTCCCTTTCGTAGAAACGGACCAGCCCAAAGTGCTACGTCCTCTAAGCAAGAGGGTAATACTTCTCAAGCCAAGCCAGCTTGGAGACCAATGCAAGGCTGGAACAAGGGAAAGCAGGCCAAGAAACCTGCCACTGCTACCAAGACAGCATGAAATGTTGGCCCCCGATCCGGGACCGGATCTGGTGGGGGGCAGACTCTCTCTCTTCGCTCGGGCTTGGGCAAGAGATGTTCTGGATCCTTGGGCGCTAGAAATAGTCTCCCAAGGTTATCTTCTGGAATTCAAGGGGCTTCCCCCAAGGGGGAGGTTCCACAGGTCTCAGTTGTCTTCAGACCACATAAAAAGACAGGCATTCTTACGTTGTGTAGAAGACCTGTTAAAAATGGGAGTGATTCATCCTGTTCCATTAGGAGAACAAGGGATGGGGTTCTACTCCAATCTGTTCATAGTTCCCAAAAAAGAGGGAACGTTCAGACCAATCTTAGATCTCAAGATCTTAAACAAGTTTCTCAAGGTTCCATCGTTCAAAATGGAAACCATTCGAACAATTCTTCCTTCCATCCAGGAAGGTCAATTCATGACCACGGTGGATTTAAAGGATGCGTATCTACATATTCCTATCCACAAGGAACATCATCGGTTCCTAAGGTTCGCATTCCTGGACAAGCATTACCAGTTCGTGGCGCTTCCTTTCGGATTAGCCACTGCTCCAAGGATTTTCACAAAGGTACTAGGGTCCCTTCTAGCTGTGCTAAGACCAAGGGGCATTGCTGTAGTACCTTACTTGGACGACATTCTGATTCAAGCGTCGTCCCTTCCTCAAGCAAAGGCTCACACGGACATTGTCCTGGCCTTTCTCAGATCTCACGGATGGAAAGTGAACGTGGAAAAGAGTTCTCTATCTCCGTCAACAAGGGTTCCCTTCTTGGGGACAATAATAGACTCCTTAGAAATGAGGATTTTTCTGACAGAGGCCAGAAAAACAAAACTTCTAGACTCTTGTCGGATACTTCATTCCGTTCCTCTTCCTTCCATAGCGCAGTGCATGGAAGTGATAGGTTTGATGGTAGCGGCAATGTACATAGTTCCTTTTGCGCGCATTCATCTAAGACCATTACAACTGTGCATGCTCAGTCAGTGGAATGGGGACTATACAAACTTGTCTCCGAGGATACAAGTAAATCAGAGGACCAGAGACTCACTCCGTTGGTGGCTGTCCCTGGACAACCTGTCACAAGGGATGACCTTCCGCAGACCAGAGTGGGTCATTGTCACGACCGACGCCAGTCTGATGGGCTGGGGCGCGGTCTGGGGATCCCTGAAAGCTCAGGGTCTTTGGTCTCGGGAAGAATCTCTTCTACCGATAAATATTCTGGAACTGAGAGCGATATTCAATGCTCTCAAGGCTTGGCCTCAGCTAGCGAGGGCCAAGTTCATACGGTTTCAATCAGACAACATGACAACTGTTGCGTACATCAACCATCAGGGGGGAACAAGGAGTTCCCTGGCGATGGAAGAAGTGACCAAAATCATTCTATGGGCGGAGTCTCACTCCTGCCACCTGGCTGCTATCCACATCCCAGGAGTGGAAAATTGTGAAGCGGATTTTCTGAGTCGTCAGACATTGCATCCGGGGGAGTGGGAACTCCATCCGGAAATCTTTGCCCAAGTCACTCAACTGTGGGGCATTCCAGACATGGATCTGATGGCCTCTCGTCAGAACTTCAAAGTTCCTTGCTACGGGTCCAGATCCAGGGATCCCAAGGCGGCTCTAGTGGATGCACTAGTAGCACCTTGGACCTTCAAACTAGCTTATGTATTCCCGCCGTTTCCTCTCATCCCCAGGCTGGTAGCCAGGATCAATCAGGAAAGGGCGTCGGTGATCTTGATAGCTCCTGCGTGGCCACGCAGGACTTGGTATGCAGATCTGGTGAATATGTCATCGGCTCCACCATGGAAGCTACCTTTGAGACGAGACCTTCTTGTTCAAGGTCCGTTCGAACATCCGAATCTGGTCTCACTCCAGCTGACTGCTTGGAGATTGAACGCTTGATCTTATCGAAGCGAGGGTTCTCAGATTCTGTTATCGATACTCTTGTTCAGGCCAGAAAGCCTGTAACTAGAAAGATTTACCACAAAATTTGGAAAAAATATATCTGTTGGTGTGAATCTAAAGGATTCCCTTGGGACAAGGTTAAGATTCCTAAGATTCTATCCTTCCTTCAAGAAGGATTGGAAAAAGGATTATCTGCAAGTTCCCTGAAGGGACAGATTTCTGCCTTGTCTGTGTTACTTCACAAAAAGCTGGCAGCTGTGCCAGATGTTCAAGCCTTTGTTCAGGCTCTGGTTAGAATCAAGCCTGTTTACAAACCTTTGACTCCTCCTTGGAGTCTCAACTTAGTTCTTTCAGTTCTTCAGGGGGTTCCGTTTGAACCCTTACATTCCGTTGATATTAAGTTATTATCTTGGAAAGTTTTGTTTTTGGTTGCAATTTCTTCTGCTAGAAGAGTTTCAGAATTATCTGCTCTGCAGTGTTCTCCTCCTTATCTGGTGTTCCATGCAGATAAGGTGGTTTTACGTACTAAACCTGGTTTTCTTCCAAAAGTTGTTTCTAACAAAAACATTAACCAGGAGATTATCGTACCTTCTCTGTGTCCGAAACCAGTTTCGAAGAAGGAACGTTTGTTGCACAATTTGGATGTTGTTCGCGCTCTAAAATTCTATTTAGATGCTACAAAGGATTTTAGACAAACATCTTCCTTGTTTGTTGTTTATTCCGGTAAAAGGAGAGGTCAAAAAGCAACTTCTACCTCTCTCTCTTTTTGGATTAAAAGCATCATCAGATTGGCTTACGAGACTGCCGGACGGCAGCCTCCCGAAAGAATCACAGCTCATTCCACTAGGGCTGTGGCTTCCACATGGGCCTTCAAGAACGAGGCTTCTGTTGATCAGATATGTAGGGCAGCGACTTGGTCTTCACTGCACACTTTTACCAAATTTTACAAGTTTGATACTTTTGCTTCTTCTGAGGCTATTTTTGGGAGAAAGGTTTTGCAAGCCGTGGTGCCTTCCATCTAGGTGACCTGATTTGCTCCCTCCCATCATCCGTGTCCTAAAGCTTTGGTATTGGTTCCCACAAGTAAGGATGACGCCGTGGACCGGACACACCTATGTTGGAGAAAACAGAATTTATGTTTACCTGATAAATTACTTTCTCCAACGGTGTGTCCGGTCCACGGCCCGCCCTGGTTTTTTAATCAGGTCTGATAATTTATTTTCTTTAACTACAGTCACCACGGTTTCATATGGTTTCTCCTATGCAAATATTCCTCCTTAACGTCGGTCGAATGACTGGGGTAGGCGGAGCCTAGGAGGGATCATGTGACCAGCTTTGCTGGGCTCTTTGCCATTTCCTGTTGGGGAAGAGAATATCCCACAAGTAAGGATGACGCCGTGGACCGGACACACCGTTGGAGAAAGTAATTTATCAGGTAAACATAAATTCTGTTTTTACTGTAAAAGTTGTATTGCTGAGCGTTTTTAGAATATTCAATTATTTGTACACATAGTTGCTGTTTTCATCCCTTTCTGATATGTTGATTTTTACAATTCTCAAAGGAGGTCATGAGACTTCATTGTCAGATATGTTAAGTTAATACATAAGAGAAAGCTTCTCCAAAAACTATGAAAATGTAATTAATTTGCTTTTATGGACACTGTATTCAAAATAATGAGATAAAAAAGCATTGCTTGACATGTGTTGTTCATTGTGATATGATCTTCTTCCCACATAGAATCTATCAGTTTGCCCTGAGGATGAATCCATCATTATGTCGTCATTTGTAAACACCATGACCTCTCTAAGTGTAAAACAGGGTAAGAACTCTTCAAAGCGATTTGACGTGTAATTACTTTTCAGTTGTTTTCTAATAGTAAGTGCTTGGTATATCACACATTTCATTTTAGATATGACTAATGCAACGTAGAACCTGTATTGGGTATCAATTTTCAGTATTTTTTTTTCTTCTATGTTTTCTGTTTGTTGTATTTGCCTTCTGCCCACTGAAAGGTAGTGGTTCCCAAAAGCTTTCAGGGACCCCCCCCCCACCACACACATACACTTTCCCAGTTCTGCTGCTACCTGTCTGGACATCCTACAGCCATTGGGACCATTGTTGTTCAGCCCTTGGCATGTGATAATATACCTAAAGTTTTCTCCAGGAGTTTGTGGACTGTAGTGTAATTTCAGGGGTTACCTTTTGGCTGTTAACACCTAGTACATTTTGTACTTTTCTAGAGCAGTTGAGTTTCATGTTGGGCATGTTCTACTATCTTGACTCTTTTAACACTATATGACCAACAGTATGCGGATACCTTACCATCTGTAATGATCAAACGTGACTATTTAAAGGGACAGTCAACACCGGATTTTTTGTTGTTTAAAAAGATAGATAATCCCTTTATCACCCAATCCCCAGTTTTGCAAAACCAACACTGTTATATTAATACACTTTTTACTTCTGTGACTAACTTGTATCTAAGCATCTCCTGACTGCCCCTAATCACATGACTTTTAGTTATAATCTATTGACTTGCATTTTAGCCAATTAGTGCAGTGTCTGCCACTAGCCACGGGCGTGATCACAATGCTATCTATATGGCCTACATGAGCTTGCTCTCCCCTGCTATGAAAAGCAAATAAAATAGAGGCGGCCTTCAAGGGCTTATAAATTATCATATGTGCCTTCCTAGGTTTGCTTTCAACTAGAATACCAAGAGAACAAAGCAAAATTGTTGATAAAAGTAAATTGGAAAGTTGTTTAAAATTACATGCCCTATTTGAAAAATGAAAGTTTTTTTTGGACTTGACTGTCCCTTTAATGTTGTCACACTATGTGCCCGTGAACAGACCAGTGGTAGTTAAGTTTGGGATGTTTCAGATTTATTAGAATATTTGCTAGCATTAGCAAGGAAACAAAGTCTAATACAAATTAAATGATTTAGCCTAATATAAAATAGCCAGAATATATTAGGAGTATAAATGACTAAGATTAATAGGCATAGGTCTAAAGAGGAAATATAAAGCTGAAGGTTATTCAATGTATACTGAAACTGTGGTTATATTTGAATATACAACTTGTTACCAAGTACACAAACTATGATACAAGATAGAACAGCAGAGAAGTTATGTGGCAACGGATTTGTAGATAAATGCAAGCTACAACTCCCAAGCAATGGATAATATAAAGTCTGATAGACTGCAGTACTCACAAGCCCCTTGTTGCTTATGAAGGATTGCTGGTATTCAGATCTTGTCCGCTCGGTTGCTTCCAGCTGAACTTCGGAAGTCCCGTGCCTTTGTGCTAATGTGGCTGGAAGCGGAGGACCGGCGAGGTCCGATGACATCAGCGCTGCTTGCTAGAGCGAGTCCGTGGATAGAGAATCGGTTTACCTACAGGTTAGAAACAAACTCTGCTGTTAGGAGAAGAATCTGTAATCTCAAGATATAAGGTAATAGCTGATGAGGTGATTAAGGCATACACTTCAATAAACCAGCAAAGGTGTAATGGAGGTTAGAGGTTTTATAGAGGTCAGGAATCCTAATTACTATTTAAGGTGGTATAGGAGAAATAATAGCAAAAGTGAATAAAGGTGGAACGATCCATGACACCATCACACCTATATATGAGCTTGTTGGACATCACATTCCAGAACCAGGGCATTAATATGGAGTTGCTCCCCCCCTTGCAGCTAGAAAAGCTGTAACTTTTCTGGAAAGGCTTTCTACAAGATTTTGGTATGTGTCTAGGAATTTGTGCCCATTCAGCCAACATTAGTAAGGTCAGACACTGAGTTTGGATGAGAATGTCTGGTTCGCAATCGGCATTCCAATGCTTCCCAAATTTATTCAGTGATGTTGAGGTCAGGGCTCTGTATGGGTCACTCAAGTTCCTCCTCATCAAGCTTCTCAAACCATGTCTTTATTGGACCTCTTGTGGTGCACTGGGGCGCAGTCATGCTAAGATAAAATATAAATAAAATCTCAAAGGGACAGAGTTTTAGAGTATGCAAGAACTTATGATAGGTGCTAGAAATACACAAAATGTATATAACCTATTACAAATATTATTCCGTAACTAATGAATTATATACATTGTACACAAGTGCTAAAGATGGAGATGATAATCTGCCTTTATCATTCTTTACAATATGTCCATTTAAACTGTTAAAGAGATATTCACTATAGAAAGTGTACTGCACGTATAAGAGAGTAACACATTGCTGCTCCTGAGTGGAGTTATTGCAGTATTATGTTCATTTTAGTTTGAAAGCTTTTTCCAATCTGGTATTTTTGCTTAAAATGCGATATTTAGAAAAAAGCAATTTCGTGATGTATAACCATATTACGATTGCTCAATTTCAACGTCATTTCTTTTATCCTCAGTGGAAGATGGAGAGGTTTTTGACTTCCGAGGAATGAGATTGGACTGGTTTCGATTGCAGGTATGTTTAAAATGTAGAAGCGATGATGAATAATAAAATATACATTTATTGTTTTGGTTTTTTTAAAAGGGAAAGTCTACTCCTTTTTTAAAAGGGAAAGATAGATAATCCCTTTATTACCCATTCTTTAGTTTTGCATAACCAACACGGTTATATTAATATATTTTTACCTCTGTGTTTACCTTTTATCTAAGCCTCTGCACACTGCCCCCTTATTTCAGTTCTTTTGACAGATTTTCATTTTATCCAATTAGTGCTGACTCCTAAATAAAACCACAGGCGTGAGCACACTGTTTGCATAAATAAAAAAAGAGAATCGCTTAACCTGGGAACGAACAGTAGCATAATAATTTGTTCTATGGCTAATTACCACCCAAGAAGCAGCCTCTTTTTGCTCAACGTGTGCCTTTCACAGAGAAGAACTTTCCTGAAGCATATCAGTCTGATCCTGACTTAACAGTACAGTCTAGCCCCGAAATACCAGGCAATCCCTCTCTGAACAAGAGAAACAGCAAAACCCCAGATGTACGTTTCGGCCTATTGTGGGCCTCGTCAGTGAGGTGCAGCCATATCCCTCTAGGCACACTGAGCAACGGGTCCACGTCTGGATTCCCGCATCACACTTAGGGAGACTTCCCCAGTGTCATAATTTGCATAAAAGAGAGAAGCGCTCAACCTGGGAATGAACAATAACATAATAGCTTGTTCTATGGCTAATTACCACCCAAGAAGCAGCCTCTTTTTGCGGGAATCCAGGGAATCCAGACATGAACCCGTTGCCCATAATAGGCCGAAATGTACGTCTGAGGTTTTGCTGCTTCTCTCCTTCAAAGTGGGATTGCCTGATATTTCGGGGCTTGACTGCACTGTGAAGTCAGGATCAGACTGATATGCTGCAGGAAAGTTCTTCTCTGTAAAAGGCACATGTTGAGCAAAAAGAGGCTGCTTCTTGGGTGGTAACTAGCCATAGAACAAGCTAATATGATATTGTTCATTCCCAGGTTGAGTGCTTCTTTCTTTTTATTTATGCAAATTATGACACTTGGGAAAGTTTCCCTAATTGTGATGTGGTAATCCAGACGTGGACCCGTTGCTCAGTGTGCTAAGAGGGATATGGCTGCACCTCACTGACGATGCCCACAGTAGGCCGAAACGTATGTCTGGGGTTTTGCTGTTTCTCTCGTTCAAAGAGGGATTAACTGGTATTGGGTGGTAACTAGCCATAGAACAAGCTAATATGCTATTGTTCATTCCCAGGTTGAGCGCTTCTCTCTTTTTATTTGTGAGCACAATGTTATCTATATCGTACACATGAACTAGCATAGTCCATCTGTGAAAAACTTTCAAAATGCACTGAAAAAAGAGGCAGCCTTCAAGGGCTTAGAAATTGGCATATGAGCGTACCTAGGTTTAGCTTTCAACAAAGAATACCAAGAGAACAAAGCAAATTGATGAAAAAAGTAAATTGAAAAGTTGTTTAAAATTGCATGCCCTATCTGAATCATGAACGTTTAATTTTGGCTAGACTGTCCCTTTAAGTAAATAAGGCAGTCTATATACAAAGAAGTCAAAATTATCTTCCTTACTGATTAGCTCACTACAGGTGGCCCTCGATTTACACTGGTTCAATTTGCGCCGTTTCAGAATAACAACTTTTTTTTTCAGTTATGTGATTGCTATTGAAAAGCATTGAGAAGCATTGCATTGATTTAAAATTGCCAGTAGTTGGAGCTGTCTGCTTGTGTTGCAGCAAAGATATGCAAACCCAAGCACATAAACAGGCTGGAATTAATTAGTCTAGCTAGACATGAGCTATCGAGCAGCTTTCATAGGAACACGATCTTCCCGTCTATAAATCAGTCCAGATAGGAATGCATAGAAAGAACTGTTTGCAGAAAAATGCAAGTAAAGTCTGTGTTGTGTGATTATTTTATAAGGTTTATAATGCAGTTTAGCAAATGTTTTTGTTCATTTAACTATATATTCTGTGTTGTGTTATTATTTGATACTGTTTATAATGCTGTTTAGCATTTAAAGTCTTCATTTCAAAGCTTTAAAAATAATGTATTAGGTGTTACTTATGATAATTTTGAGAGGGGTTTGGAACCTAACTCCCTCACTTCCCATTGACTTACATTATAAACTGGGTTTCAATTTACAACGGTTTCGATTTACAACCATTTCTTCTGGAACCTAACCCCGGCGTAAACTGAGGGCTCCCTGTACTACATTTTCACATGTTTATCTTGAGAATATGGTTAATGTGACACCATCACTTTTGAAAAAGCAGATATATAATATGACAAAGTATATAATTATACGGAAAAAAAGTTATCTAATAATCCTCTAGGTAATAGAATATCATACACCTTACAGCAGAATAGATCCTTCGTAGAGTACAAAAATAGGAAATGTGGAAATAGTAAGGGTGCTTAAAACTTAAGATACCTCTAGTTACGTATAATATTTATTTATCAAATATTTGCACAGATACTAAATGACAAGGGAAACTGAATAAAATAAAAAATTATATATTTTATTATCTAAAACAACAGTGTGGAGCTAAAACAATAATAGCTAAAATATAGGGACGTCTCCCTTACTTATATCTAAGTATTTATAAGTGCTAAGCTTAGAACAGATCTAGACATTGATAGCTTAAATCTCATATAGTCCGTAGTGGAACAGATATAATAAAGGATATTGGTGCTTAAGACCCAGATGTAACATAGATTGCTTCGTGGGAAATGATTACAGACTTAATGCGTAGTTATTGTTCATATACAAGTACAGAGCAAAGGGAAATATTGCTGACTTTCATATCGCTCTCATTGTGGAGTTTCAGTCCTGTGTGACTGTATCTTGCTGGTACGCGTCGAAATTAGTACCAATCAATCCTATTCTTCAATGACCCATCTTTTACGTATTATCCATCAACTCGGGTTGTTTTATGAACTTTTTTCTATACTTATCATTGTCAATAAGTTTGCGTGCATAGCACGAAGAGCCAGCTTCAAATACAAAATATCACTACAAAGGTCTCCGCATACAACAAAGAGCGGAGGGGCAGATTATAGAAAAGTCTTGAGCAAATCGGCTGGTCAGGCGAGGACGAGCCCCCAGAGTGTAATCTGTGACGTAAGACGCTAAAGTCACAAGGAGAAAATTCTCAAACTACCAGACAGAAGTACACAACGGAACATCTCTCCTTAAAGGGACACTGAACCCAAATGTTTTCTTTTGTGATTCAGATAGAGCATGGAATTTTAAGCATCTTTCTAATTTACTCCTATTATCAAATTTTCTTCATTCTCTTGGTATCTTTATTTGAAATGCAAGAATGTAAGTTTAGATGCCGGACAATTTTTGGTGAACAACCTGGGTTGTCCTTGCTGATTGGTGGATAAATGCATCCACCAATAAAAAAGTGCTGTCCAGAGGTCTGAACCTAAAAAAAAGCTTAGATGCCTTATTTTTCAAATAAAGATAGCAAAGAACGAAGAAAAATTGATAATAGGAGTAAATTAGAAAGTGGCTTAAAATTGCATGCTCTATCTAAATCATGAAAGAAAAAATTTGGGTTCAGTGTCCCTTTAAGGACTCTATTAAGGTACCAGCAAGATACAGTCACACAGGACTGAAACTCCACAATGAGAGAGATATGAAAGTCGCTAGAATTTAAGGTTGGAAGTAAGCAAAATTTCCCTTTGCTCTGTACTTGTATATGAACAATAACTACGCATTAAGTCTGTAATCATTTCCCACAAAGCAATCTGTTACATCTGGGTCTTAAGCACCAATATCAGTTGTTATATCTGTTCCACTACGGACTATATAAGTTTTATATCTTATGCTATTTGGCAGTTTGATATTCATCTGATTTTTACTCTTGTCTAGATTTAAGCTATCAATGTCTAGATCTGTTCTAAGCTTAGCACTTATAAATACTTAGATATAAGTAAGGGAGACGTCCCTATATTTTAGCTGCTATTGTTTTAGCTCCACACTGTTGTTTTAGATAATAAAATATATACCGTAATTTATTATTTTATTCAGTTTCCCTTGTCATTTAGTATATGTGCAAATATTTGATATATAAATATTATACTTAACTAGAGGTATCTTAAGCTTTGAGCGCCCTTACTATTTCCACATTTACTATTTTTATATAATTATACATCAACCTTATGTATTCACTGATTTCTTGGATCTAATCACATGGATGCACTTATCTTATTGGCTAAAATCTCTCAAGTCCCAGTTTTGCAGTCAAAAAGGCAAACTCACAGGAAAATCTATGGGATTTCACTAGCACTTTGTGGTTATGATGAATTATATAATCCTCTTTAATAAATGGCATTACTATTATGAAGGAAATTAATCTGTGATTTTACCTCCATTGCAAAATTTGAATGTCTCAGAAGTGTAGCTGATATGCAAAACTCCCACAGCTCTGCTCCTGCACAGTGACACTCCCATAAAAAAATAGTGTAATTTTCTCAGTAGAAGAACATCAGTTTTAGAAAAATCTAATACATTTTAAAACGTCCTATTTTCGATGCAATAATGAAAAAAACAACAGTATTTGTGTCCCTTTTCATGTAATGTTATAAAATACTATAAACTAAGCCGTATATAGACAATATTTCACAACTTGCAAAAGAAAAGCAAAATTCCCATGGAGTCCTAATTTTGCTCAGTGGCATATCCTGATTAAGAATCACATGCCTAGACGTCTGGTATTTTCATTGAATTTCCATTATGTTAAGAAGCTTTAGCAGAAAGAATTAGATTTGCAGTTTAGAGGAATAATATCAATTGACATTATATGAGGATTATATTCTTATTGAGCAAATAAAACCATGGTCTAGTTATTTCTGAGACGTTCATCTGTAAATGTAAGCAGACCTCTGCATACATAATGTATGTCTGCAACTAAAGGAATAAGAAAGTCAAAAATTAAACTTGCATTGTTAAGATAAAGCATGTAATTTTAAGACATTTTTTAATGTATTTTCCTTCCTAAGATAGGGAGAGTCCACGGCTTCATTCCTTACTGTTGCAAAATACAACACCTGGTCACCAGGAGGAGGCAAAGACTCTCCAGCCAAAGGCTTAGATATCCCTCCCACTTCCTCATTACCCCAATCATTCTTTGCCTTTCATCACGTTAGGAGGTGGCAGAGAAGTGTCAGAAGATTCGGAGAGTCCTGAAAAGGATATCTGCCCTTCTAGATAGAACTGGAGTTTTAAATATTCATGTCAATTTCTCAGTGAGAGGATTGATGAAAGTTAGAGTCTAGAGATGTAGGGAAAGTTTTTCTGCAAAACCATCGAGACTACTGCTCCTAAGAAATCATTGTTGACGAGTTTCACTGCCTGCTTTCTCTCACTCAAGTCCATGTCAGGAGCGCTTCTATAAGACTGTCACACTTGAGAGGCAGTGTTTTTAGACATAAAATGCTATAACAGGGTCACATTGTGGCTCCATTATACCTTGATCGGATCCAGGGTTAATATCCTCTGAAGGGGGTTTATTGAACAGTTGGGGTTAATTAATCAGTGTATTAATTATTTACATGCTGCTTTGTGTGATTTTTTCCTGGGCTGATTTTTTGGCTGGAACAAACAGGTTTCACTTTCGTTTTTGAAAGTGTTGCACAGCTCCTATTACTTGCTGTATTTGTAATAACAGGGGAAGTACTGTCTTGCACTCCATGTGACCGGGTGTGGTCTATGTTCATTTCCTCCATTCCAGCTGAGACTTGAATTTGAGGAGAACATTTCCTCTGTTAACTGTCTGGGTCTAGGAGGTGGTGAGTGCCCCAGCCATTAGGAGTATAAAGGTGCAGTTTTCTATAATAAAAAACGTTTTTATTTGTGTCCTCCTGTGGGTATAACCTGAGCTATGGAGGACTCTGACATGTTAGAAGGTACTCCTTCTGTACTAAATCATACCTGTTTATATTGTGAGGAGGCCGTGGTTTTCACGCCTACTCAATATGGACTTTGCCGGGCAGTTACAAACGGTGGTGTCTGCGGCCCTCAGTGCATTACCTCACTCTAACAACGCAAGAGAAAGGTTAAACATAGCTCTCCTGACCCGGGGTCATCTTAATATTTATCGGATTTAGCTATTATGTCCCAGTTATCCGATGAGTTAACCTCTGTAGCTTCAGAGGGTGAACTTTCTGGGTCGGAGTCCTTAGCGTCTAAGCCTCCTTCTGCAGAGGAAATTTGAAATTGAGCACTTCTCTCAACTGGATTTGTGGGCTCCATTCCTAAGGTGGATGGTGCTATCTCTATGCTTGCTAAACGTACTACTATACCTCTTGAGAATAGTTCTTCATTCAGAGATCCGATGGATAAGAAAATGGAAAGATGTTTTAACATTTGGGATTTTTGTTTCAACCGGCGGCTGCAGTTGCCGCGGTTGCTGGAGCTGCTACCTACTGGTGCGACTCTTTGTCGGAACTCATTGAGGTCGAGTTTCCCCTCGAGGATATTCAAGACAGAATTAAAGCTCTGAGAATTGCTAATTCTTTTATCTGTGATGCGAACATGCAAATTATTCGCCTAAATGCAAAGGCCTCTGGCTTTGCAGTCCTAGCCCGCCGGGCGCTCTGGTTGAAGTCTTGGTCTGCGGATATGGCTTCTAAATCCAGACTCCTTTCTCTTCCCTTCAAGGGAAAGATTTTATTTGGTCAAGGCCTGGACTCCTTTATTTCTACGGTTACCGGAGGCAAGGGTGCCTTCCTACCGCAAGATAAAAAGAACAAGTCTAAGGGATGACAATCTTCTAACTTTCGTTTCTTTTGTTCTGACAAATCCCAACGGCAACAATCCTCCAAGCCCGAGCAACCCAAGAGTACTTGGAAGCCGGCTCAGTCTTGGAATAAATCCAAGCAGAATAAGAAGCACGGCAAAAACAAATTGGCATGAAGGGGCGGCCCCCGATCTGGGATCGGATCATGTAGGGGGCAGACTGTCTCTTTTTTCAGATACCTGGTTCAAGGACGTACAGGATCTGTGGGTCCTGGAGGTGGTGTCTCAGGGATACAAGATAGGCTTTAAATCTCATCTGTCAAGGGGCAGATTCCTTTTACTAGAATCTGTCTAGCAGACCAGAAAAGCGGGATGCCTTTCTAGGGTGCGTTCGGTATCTATCCTCCTTAGGAGTTGTTGTCCCGTTGCGTATCAAAGAAAGAGGTTTGGAGTTTTATTCAAACCTTTTTGTGGTCCCAAAGGAGGTGGGAACTTTCCACCCAATTCTGAACCTAAAGTGCTTAAACAAATTTCTCATTGTCCTTTCCTTTAAGATGGAGACAATAAGGTTGATCCTCCCTTTGATTTAGGAAGGCCAGTTTATGACTACTATAGATCTGATGGATGCTTACCTTCATGTTCCAATCCACAGGGAACACTTTCAGTTCCTGAGGTTTGCATTTCTGGACCAGCACTTCCAGTTCATTGCCCTTCCGTTTGAAGAATCTTTACAAAGGTTCTGGGGGCTTTTCTAGCCGTTGCCCGAACTCAGGGTATTGCAGTAGCCCCATACTTGGATGATATTCTAGTGCAAACACCATCTTTTTGTCTTACGGAAGAATACTCAGAGTCCCTTCTCAGTCTTGGACTTGGAAAAGAGCTCTCTTATCCCAAGTAACAGGGTAGAATTCATGGGTACTATAATAGACTCCATATCCATGAGGCTATTTCTAACAGACCAGAGTCGTTGTACGCTAACTTCGGCATGTCTTGCCCTCCGGACCTCCTTGAGTCCCTCTGTGGCTCAGTGTATGGAGGTGATTGGTCTCATGGTGTCCTGCATGGACATCATTCCTTTTGCCAGATTCCGTCTCAGACTTTTACAACTGTGCATGCTGAGGCAGTGGAACGGCGATCATTCAGATCTGTCTCAACAGATTGTATTAGATAGCTGTTTGAGAGAATCGCTCTCTTGGTGGCTCTGTCCAGATTATCTGTCCCGAGGGACATGCTTTTTAAGACCATCCTGGGAGATTGTGACTACGTTCGCAAGCCTATCCGGATGGGGAGCTGTTTGGGGTGCCAGGAAGGCACAGAGGTTGTGGACTCCCGATCAATATTTTTGGAACTACGGGCAATCTTCAAGGCCTTGAAGGTTTGGCCACTTCTTGGTTTGTCCCAGTTTATCAGATTGCAATCAGACAATATAACCTTGGTGGCTTACATCAACCATCGGGGGGGGGGGGGGGAGGGAGAAGTTCCTTGGCTATGAAGGAAGTATCTCAGATTCTGGAGAAGGCGGAGGCCCACAGCTCTTCATTTTTTAGTGATCCACATTCCGTGTATGGATAACTGGGAGGCAGATTTTCTCTGCAGACAATCCTTCCATCCAGGGGAATGGTCTCTCCATCGCGAGGTGTTTGCAGAGATATGCAACAAGTGGGGGACACCAGAGATAGATCTCATGGCATCCCGTCTCAATACCAAGCTACCCAGGTACGGGTCGAGGTTGAGGGATCCCCAAGCGGATCTAATAGATGCACTAGCAGTGCCCTGGAGGTTCAAAATCCTATATCTTTTTCCTTCATTACCGCTTCTTTCTCGAGTGGTGGCCCGCATTAAGCAGGAGCGGGTATCAGTAATCCTGATTGCTTCATCGTAGCCGCGAAGGATGTGGTTCGGGGATCTAGTGGGAATGTCCTCATCTCCTCCGTGGAACTTACCTTGTTGCAGAGACCTGCTGATACAAGGTCCATTTGTTAATCAAAATCTAGATTCTCTGAGGCTGACTGCGTGGAGATTGAACGCTTAGTCTTAGCCAAGAGAGGTTTCTCTGAGAGTGTCATTGATACTCTTATTCGAGCTCGTAAACCAGTTACTCTGCGTGTCTACCACAAGGTGTGGAGGACCTACTTATTCTGGTGTGAAGAGCGTGGTTTTTCCTGGCACAGAGTTAAGGTTGCCAGAATCTTATCTTTTCTCCAGGATGGGCTGGAGAAGAATTTTGATAGCAAAAGTAAATTGGAAAGTTTTTCAAATTGTATGCTCTATCTGAATCATGAAAGAAAAATTGGGGGTTTCATGTTCTGTTAAGGTAGCATATATAGGTAGGAAATTAGTCTGGGTTATGAAGAAAATGTATTTCATGCATTGCTTTATATATTATTGTACATTATTTGTTTTGGTGTAGGGCTTACAATCGCATCATAGGAAGGTGTTGCTAATCAATATCATTCACTGGTGTTACTAAACTGCATCAAAGCAATACGCAGTTTATTTAAGAAACATTGCAGTTAAAAATAATTGCAGCATACAGGATAAGCGTGAAATAATTTTTAGATTTTTCCAATATAGGATATACTTTGGTAAAATATATTGTTGTGCAGCTGCTGTTCATTATTTACTCAGCTTAAATGTATTTAAATTCTTTTTTTCACCTGTAGATGCCATGTACTTTTATTTATACCCCTGGTTTATTATTATGCTAATTTATATTTTTGCTTACAGCTGGATTGTTAAGTATGCGTATCGTTTGCAATTTAACAATGCTGAAAGAGTAAACTGTATACAATACATTTTAAATGCCACTTTTTTACGTGTATCATCATTTTGCAAGACAATAAAACACCTTCTAAAATGAAATAAGAGATGTGTCTGCAGACTAAAGTATATGAACATCTGCAACAGTAGCTGAATAGCACTTTGTCTGTTTGACCTGTGAATGTGTTTGCTACTGCAGAATGGCTTCTACTTCTATTATTGTTGGCTTGCAAACCACGAGGCTTTGCAACAAAATGCTTAATGGTTTCAACAAAAACAAGCTGAGCTTTGCTTAGTCTCCTTTCAAGAAGCAAAAAATAAACTACTAGAAGTCCACGTATCTGGGTATTTAGCTTCGGTTTGAGATAATTGTGAAACCATGCTTTGAAAGATGTGCCGACATGCTTTCACATCCCACTCATTGAAGTAATGGAAATCTCTACAAAGCATTTTAACAGCTACAAATGTAATACAGAAGTTCTTAAGCTGAGGAATTTGTATCAGAAGTCTTTGCCAACATTCTTTAAACAGCTTTTTACACAATGTAAGATTTATGCTTTGAACTGAGGTACTTGATAAATCAAAATTACTCTAAGAAGATGTTTAAACACCTGCATAATGCAAAAAACCCATACAAACACTTCATGCTGGTGTCTATTTTATTTCTACTTATTTAGGGTATGGTAGCATGAGTTGATAGTGATATTCTGCTTCAGCTTGTAACCTTTCACTACATCTTCCAGAAGATACAAGGTTCTGGTCATTCCTTTGTCAGTACTGTTTGTGGTCATTTTTGTATTGCTATGGAAATTTGTGACTGTGGCCATTCTCTCATTTAGGGTCTCAGATGACTGTTAGGGCCCTCAGTGGACAATGTATTCTTTTCCTGATGATCAAGCAAGGTTGTTTTAACGTGTCTCCTCCACTATCCCCCTCCCAGCCCTGGGTTCTCTTAACCCCTTAATGACCACATCACTTTTCCATTTTCTGTCCGTTTGGGACCAAGGCTATTTTTACATTTTTGAGGTGTTTGTGTTTAGCTGTAATTTTCCTCTTACTCATTTACTGTACCCACACATATTATATACCGTTTTTCTCGCCATTAAATGGACTTTCTAAAGATACCATTATTTTCATCATATCTTATAATTTACTATAAAAAAAATTATAAAATATGAGGAAAAAATGGAAAAAAACACACTTTTTCTAACTTTGACCCCCAAAATCTGTTACACATCTACAACCACCAAAAAACACCCATGCTAAATAGTTTCTAAATTTTGTCCTGAGTTTAGAAATACCCAATGTTTACATGTTCTTTGCTTTTTTTGTAAACTATAGGGCCATAAATACAAGTAGCACTTTGCTATTTCCAAACCATTTCTTTTCAAAATTAGCGATAGTTACATTAGAGCACTGATATCTTTCAGGAATCTCTGAATATCCATTGACATGTATATATTTTTTTTTAGTAGACAACCCAAAGTATTGATCTAGGACCATTTTGGTATATTTCATGCCACCATTTCACCGCCAAATGCAATCAAATAGAAAAAATTGTTCACTTTTCACAAATTTTTTCACAAACTTTTGGTTTCTAACTTAAATTATTTACAAACAGCTTGTGCAATTATGGCATAAATGGTTGTAAATTCTTCTCTGGGATCCCCTTTGTTCAGAAATAGCAGACATATATGACTTTGGTGTTGCTTTTTGGTAATTAGAAGGCCGCTAAATGCCACTGCGCACCACACGTGTATTATGCCCAGCAGTGAAGGGGTTAATTAGGGAGCATGTAGGGAGCTTTTTGGGGTAGTTTTAGCTTTAGTGTAGTGTAGTAGACAACCCCAAGTATTGATCTAGGCCAATTTTGGTATATTTCATGCCACCATTTCACCGCTAAATGCGATCAAATTAAAAGAAACGTTAATTTTTTCTCAATTTTAGGTTTCTCACTGAAATTATTTACAAACACCTTCTGCAATTATGGCACAAATGGTTGTAAATGCTTCTCTGGGATCCCCTTTGTTCAGAAATAGCAGACATATATGGCTTTGGCATTGCTTTTTGGTAATTAGAAGGCCTCTAAATGCCGCTGCGCATCACACGTGTATTATGGCTAGCAGTGAAGGGGTTAATTATGTAGCTTGTAGGGAGCTTGCAGGGTTAATTTTAGCTTTAGTGTAGAGCTCAGCCTCCCACCTGAAACATCAGACCCCCTGATCCCTCCCAAACAGCTCTCTTCCCTCCCCCACCCCACAATTGTCCCCGCCATCTTAAGTACTGGCAGAAACTCTGCCAGTACTAAAATAAAAGGTATTTGGCCCTTTTTTTTTTAAAAAAAAAAAAAGCATATTTACATATGCTGATGTGTAGGATCCCCCCTTAGACCCCAACCTCACTGATCCCCCACCATACTGCTCTCTAACCCTTCCCCTCTGCAATAATGGGCGCCATCTTGGGTACTGGCAGCTGTCTGCCAGTACCCAGTTTTGTAACAAAATGAGCCTTTTTTTTTTTTAAATTCCCTTTTCTGTAGTGTAGCTTTCCCCCCCCACCGAGACCAACCCCCAACCCCTTCCAAAACCCTTAGATTGCATTTGTTTTTTGTTTTTTTACTTTTTAACTTTTTTTTTTCTGTAGTGTAGCGGTTCCCACCCGCTCCCGCCCCGTGCACGCGCCCGCCCACCACCCCCGTGCACGCGCGCGCTCCCGTGCGCGCCCCCGTAGCTCCCGCCCCCCGATCCCGCCCCCCTCCACTCCACATAGCGCACCGATGGCCGCCACCCGCCTCCCACGTAAGCTCCCACCCACCAACGATACCGGCCATCGATGTCCGGTGCAGAGAGGGCCACAGAGTGGCTCTCTCTGCATCGGATGGCCAAGGGGGGTTATTGCAGGATGCCTCCATATCGAGGCATCACTGCAATAACCGGAAAGCAGCTGGAAGCGAGCAGGATCGCTTCCAGCTGCTTTCCACACCGAGGACGTGCAGGGTACGTTCTCAGGCATTAACTGCCTTTTTTTTGAGGACGTACCCTGCACGTCCTCGGTCGTTAAGGGGTTAAGGGGGAGTATATATATATTTTTGTTCATGACAAACAAAAGCAATGTTTTGTACTAGTCGATTTAGGTATTGATAAAATTGTAGCTCAGTAGGACCATTAGTCCAAAATCAGTAATATGTGCTTGCATGAAAAGGATATAAATGTATCATAGATTTACACCTATGAATGTGTTCATCTATTTATATTTTGGCGTGGAGATAATTTTTTTTATTTGGTATGTTTTATGATGAATTGAGCAGAATTGGGGCTAAACTACCGTAAGGGAAGAGACCAGGGGTAACAATACTTCTACTATATTTAAAACCCATTCGTACAAAGTGCTTCTAATATGTAAAGCGTTAGCTGTATGCTACTTCTGATTTTGATATAATGTCCCTTTAAGAACTGATTGAGATGACCGTACTATATAGATTAATACCTGCTAAGTGCCATCTCTAGCAGCTTTTAGCTGAAACGTGCCCTAACAAAGTGCACACCTCCCTGTATCATTTGTCCATGCCTTCCAATAATAATGAAGCCTTGACATAGCAGAAAGTTTTTTTCCTTTTTTGAAGGATAAACAGCAGAGAACATAATCCTATTTCATCTTCTGGATGTGGTCAACTGTTTAGTTGTTTTTTCTAAACTTTTAGTAATCAAGTACTCTACATCTTACATTCTTTTCACCCAAATAATTATTAGGGAGACATTTACCAGTCAAAAATAATCAAGGGTTAAAAGTTTCGGCTTTAAAACAGTACCTATTGAAGGTATTATTTATCTGGTGAACTCTATTGTGCCCAGCAATTTTGATTTGTTAAAAAAAACATAGATTTTGATGGCAGATAAGAACCATAAGCCCAGCAAATCTGTTTTATTTTTCCTTAAATTATAAACTATAGTTCGTAGCATAGCCTTATGCTTATCCCAGGCATTCTTAAAATCCCCCACAGTGTTTGTTTTTACCACTTGTAGAAATTTATTCCATGAATCAATCCCCCTTTCTGTAAAGAACTGCTTCCTCAAATTACTCCTGAATCTCCTAGCCTTCAGATCATGAACGCCTTATTCTAACTAATACATATGATACATTTTAACATTTTTTCAGCAACTGTAACGTGTTTTCTGGTTTCTTAGGCTTATACGAGTGTTTCTAAAGCATCACTGAGCCTTGCAGACCACCGGGAACTTGGAAAGATGATGAACACAATAATATTCCATACAAAAATGGTGGATTCTTTAGTAGAGATGTTAGTGGAAACCTCAGACCTTTCCATATTTTGGTAAGATATTTAAACATTTAAAGGGACAGTAAATACCTTGTGATTGATACTTTGAAAGATTATAATTTTTTTTTATTTATAAATGTTATTTAAACAATCCAAAACAGAAATTTATTGATTCATTTAACTAAAGATTTAATAATTTGTGCCACAAAAATGTAATATTTGCTCATTTTAGCTTAATATTTGCTTAGGTGTTAGCTGGTTGGTCAGTAAAATCAGTTGGATAGTATACGCATTAAATAGGGCCAGGAGAGGACTCTGGATTAACATATCAGCAGTATGAATGTTTGCTGCAGTGGTTTTTCAATTGTCGCACTCAGCCAACCACTTTCCTTACGTGAAGGAGCCAATTTCCACTTAAGGCTGGAGAGATCAAGGCTTGCCACTGTTATTGTGTTAACAAAAATGAAATGTTTTAGCTTCAGCAGCAACAAACGCAAATTATGAAGAGCTATCTAGAAAGTGTAGGCTTGTGATATGTACTGTCCTTTTTAGCATTGTTTTCTTTTCCATAATGGCAGGGCATGCTGTGTGAAACGCGTGCAGATTAAAAAATTAAGATGGAGGGGACCATATACATGAAAGAAGATAGATTTATTTAATAGACGGATCTCGGTACTAATGTGTTTTTGTGGACCTTTTTAACACTTTTGCTTTTTACATAAACAGCTTTTACAGTCGAGCATTTGAGAAGATGTTTCAGCAGTGTTTGGAACTCCCTTCCCAGTCAAGATATTCAATCTCATTTCCACTCATCTGCACACATTTTATGAGCTGTACTCATGAATTATGCCCAGAAGAGGTAATCTTCATTAAATTCACTATTAAACACTATAGTTGTGAAATTAATTACACATTTTCTGTGATAAAATTTTACTATTTTGTCTACTATTGTTAGTTTATTTTATAAAAATAATAAAAAAATATGTAAATTCTAAATGGTCAATTATGCAACTCCTAACTCATTAGTAGTGCTTGGTGTGTTGAATGTCCAAGTTGCTTTAGATGGCAATAAACAAAAGTTCTAGTGCAAAAAGAAAATCTTTATTTCTAGAAATCCTTTCTCAAAACCCTTCATAACATATTTATCCTTTAAGTATACCCACAATATCCCATGATTAAAGGACCAGTAAATACAGTACAGTAGATTTGCATAATCAGCAAATGGAGGATGAAAAAATGCAATAGCACTTTGTCTTAACTTGAGATAAGTAGTAGATTTTTTTCAGTTATGTCTATTTCCACTCCCCCTGTATCATGTGACAGCCACCAGCCAATCACAAATGCATATATGCATATTCTGTGGATTATTGCACATGCGCTGTAGGAGCTGGTGTCTCAAAAAGTGTAAATATACAAATACTGTGCACATTTTTTTAATGGAACTAAATTGAAAATTAAATCATGAAAGTTTTATTTTGATTTGAGTGTCCCTTTTAATTTCCATCTTAATATGAGGAGAGTCCACGGCATCATTCCTTTCTGTTGGGAAATACTGAACCTGGCCCCCAGGAGGAGGCAAAGACACCCCAGCCAAAGGCTTAAATACTTCCCCTACTTCCCCTACTTCCCTCATATCCCAATCATTCTTTGCCTTTCGTCACAGGAGGTTGGCAGAGAAGTGTTAGAAGATTCGGAGTAGTTCATTATGAAGGGTATCTACCCTTCGAAATGGGACTGGAGTTTTAAGTAGTCTTAAGAATAAGAATACCCAATATAAGTAGTTATAGCAGCTCTTTAAATGAGAATTATCCCTAAATCTCAAGCTATACAAAAAAATATACCAACAAGAAAGAGTGCACTTAAAAAGCAAACTACGCTTATGAAAAGAATAATTATTACCAAGTGACCAATCTAATTTCTATAATTGATAGCAATATATACATAAAATTGCAAACTTCACTATATGAAAGTATGATGTCACAAATAATCATTAGCTAGTTGTAGTACTATCAACTTCTATATATGTTAATAATAGGGGCAGGAGTGATTTATTGAAGTAAAATAAATCACTCCTGCCACTATTATTAATATATATAAGTACTACAACTAGCTAATGATTATTTGTGACATCATACTTTCACATAGTGAAGTTTGCAATTTTTATGTACATATTGCTATCAATTATAGAAATTAGATCGGTCACTTGGCAATAATTATTCTTTTCATAAGTGTAGTTTGCTTTTTAAGCACACTCTTTCTTGTTGGTATATTTTTAAGTAGTCTTGTCAGCCTCTCAGTGAGAGCATTGACAAATGTTAGAGTCTGGAGATGCAGGGAGAGTCTTTCTGAGAACACATCCTGACTCATATTAACAGCTCCTAAGCAATCAGTGTTAACGAGTTTCACTGCCTGCTTCCATCACACAAGTCCATGTCAGGAGTGATGCTACAAGACTGTCAAACTTGAGAGGCTGTGTTTCTGTTCCACGGCATAGATTCCGGTAAGATCGTTTAATTTTTTTACACATATGATAATGCAAGAAGACAGGGTCACAGTGTGGCTCCTTTTATCTGTATGGAATCGAGGGTTAATATGTCCGGAGGGGGATTATTGAACAGAAGGGATTAATCGCATAAGTTTTATTTGATTGCGCTGCGACATGTGTGAGATGAGGCTCAGACGGATGTTGGAATGTACAGTTTTTTTTGTTTTTTTTTTACTTTAGTTTTTGGGAGCTGCGCAGCCTGAAAGGCTTGGCACACTTTTTTACTATTATAGCAGGAGCGGTCCTGCATTGTGCACCATGTGACTGGGTGTGGTCACACTTACTTCCTCTTTCCTGACCGTGTGGTTTACCAGAGAAGAAGCGGTTTCTCTGTTTGGCCTGGGTCATAGGAGGTGGTGAGTGCCCCAGCCATTGGGGGTAAAAAGGTGCCGTTTTTTCTTATTAATTAATAGTCTGCTTTGTTAGCGCAAGCTATGGAGGATTCTGATGCGTTAGAGGGTACTCCCTCTTTACCTAAGTCTAATACCTGTCTATATTGTGAGGATGCCACGGTATACCCACCTGCTCAATTATGTTCAACATGCCTTGATAAAGTAATCATGTCGAAGAAAGTTAATATGTTTGATACCACTGAGCCGTCCACCTCTTAAGAGTCTCTGTCCCGTGAGGTGCGCACCCTACAGTCATCTCCCAATACACATGCAGCTTCCCGTAGCACTCCTAATTCTCCATCTGGAGGGGCCCTTTTACCGCCAGAATTTACTGAGCAGTTACAAACGGCAGTGTCTGTGGCCTTTAGTGCTTTACCTCGCCCTGCTAAGCGCAAGAGAAAGGTCAAATATTGCCTTTCTCTTGCGCTTAGCAGGGCGGGTTAAAGCACTAAAGGCCACAGACACTGCCATTTGTAACTGCTCAGTAAATCTGCTAGCTTATTGGATTTATCTGATACAAGATTATCCGATGATGAAGGCGCCTCTGATACTTCAGAGGGTGCTCTTTCTGGGTCGGAATCTGCTGCCTCTAAGCCTCCAGCTGCGGAGGAACCAGACATTAGATTTAGGATTGAGCATTTATGCTTTCTGCTGAAGGAAGTTTTGGCTATGTTAGAGGTTCCAGAGCCCAAATTGCCTGAGGAACCTTTGATTCCTAAATTTGATAAGGTCTACGAGGACAGGGTTGTACCACAATCTTTCCCGGTTCCTGTAAAGATTGCGAACATTATTAAGAATGAATGGGAAAGAATTGGTTCTTCATTTTCCCCTTCTTTCTTTAAAAATTGTTCCCGGTCCCGGACTCTCAATTGGATTTTTGGGGTTCCATCCCGCTTGCTAAACGCCCTACTATCCCGCTTGAGGATAGTTTGTCGTTTATGGATAAAAAGATGGAAACTCTGTTAAGAAAGAGGTTTCAACATACTGAATGCTTGTTTCAACCGGCAGCGACTGTTGCTGCGGTTGCTGGAGCGGCTACCTACTGGTGCGACTCCTTATCGGAAGTTGATCGAGGTGGAGGGTCCCCTCGACATGATCCAGGAAAGAATTAAGGCAGTGCTTTCCAAACTGTGTGTCGGGACACACTAGTGTGTCGGCAGCAGTGTGTAGGTGTGTCCCTGCTTCAGCACAATTTTTTTTTTTTTTTGGTTTCTGACTTTCCGCCTGCCTACTATGCATATAACATGGTTGGCACGTGATTGATACCTAGGGGAACACAGATCATCTTAACCTATTGGCGCAGCTCAGTGGGAACTGAAACTATTCCCATTGGCGGCACGTTGGCTCCTGACTGCACGTGTAGTCTCCTTAATTGGCTCGTGACTGCATGTGTAGTCAGTAAATGGGAGAGCAGTGTGTTTGCAGCGCGGTCAGTAGTCAATCGGACTCACCGAGCTCTGAGGGCGGCAGCTTAAACGCTGAGCTGAAGTCAGAGGGGCATTGCTGCTCCTGCTCTTGATATATGGATAGGAAGTGGAAGCTTAAGAAATGCTTGATGATGAAACGTGAGTGTCTTTTTCTAATATTACACCAAATATTCAGAAATTGTGTTCATCCCATCAACCTCATACATCCCATTAAAATATCAAGTAGCTATTGGTGTTATTAAACTTTTTTTTAATTCTTGCACATACATACTGTTACTTGTAAATATATTTCATTATTATATAATTCATGTATTTGTCCGTATCTCTTAAAACAAGTTAGCTTAACCTCCTTTTTGCTAGTACAAATGAATTACTGTGTCGCGAAATGATGTAGGTCTAAAAAGTGTGTCACCAACATAAAAAGTTTGGAAAGCTCTGAATTAAGGCCTTAAGGGTGGCTAATTTTTATTTGTGATACAAATATGGAAATTATTCGCCTGAATGCCAAGGCTTCAGGTTTCTTTCATGTAATTAGCAAGAGTCCATGAGCTAGTGACGTATGGGATATACATTCCTACCAGGAGGGGCAAAGTTTCCCAAACCTCAAAATGCCTATAAATACACCCCTCACCACACCCACAAATCAGTTTTACAAACTTTGCCTCCTATGGAGGTGGTGAAGTAAGTTTGTGCTAGATTCTACGTTGATATGCGCTCCGCAGCAGGTTGGAGCCCGGTTTTCCTCTCAGCGTGCAGTGAATGTCAGAGGGATGTGAGGAGAGTATTGCCTATTTGAATTCAATGATCTCCTTCTACGGGGTCTATTTCATAGGTTCTCTGTTATCGGTCGTAGAGATTCATCTCTTACCTCCCTTTTCAGATCGACGATATACTCTTATTTATATACCATTACCTCTACTGATTCTCGTTTCAGTACTGGTTTGGCTTTCTACTACATGTAGATGAGTGTCCTGGGGTAAGTAAGTCTTATTTTCTGTGACACTCTAAGCTATGGTTGGGCACTTTTATATAAAGTTCTAAATATATGTATTCAAACATTTATTTGCCTTGACTCAGGATGTTCAACGTTCCTTATTTCAGACAGTCAGTTTCATATTTGGGATAATGCATATGAATAAATCAATTTTTTCTTACCTTAAAATTTGACTTTTTTTTTTTTTCCCCTGTGGGCTGATAGGCTCGCGGGGGCTGAAAATGCTTCATTTTATTGCGTCATTCTTGGCGCTGACTTTTTTGGCGCAAATTTTTTTTTTCTGTTTCCGGCGTCATACGTGTCGCCGGAAGTTGCGTCATTTTTGACGTTTTTTGCGGCAAAAGTGTCGGCGTTCCCGATGTGGCGTCATTTTTGGCGCCAAAAGCATTTAGGCGCCAAATAATGTGGGCGTCTTTTTTGGCGCTAAAAAATATGGGCGTCACTATTGTCTCCACATTATTTAAGTCTCATTATTTATTGCTTCTGGTTGCTAGAAGCTTGTTCACTGGCATTTTTTCCCATTCCTGAAACTGTCATTTAAGGAATTTGATCAATTTTGCTTTATATGTTGTTTTTTCTATTACATATTGAAAGATGTCCCAGATTTACACTGAGTCAGAAGATACTTCTGGAAAAACGCTGCCTGGTGCTGGATCTACCAAAGTTAAGTGTATCTGCTGTAAACTTGTGGTATCTGTTCCTCCAGCTGTTGTTTGTAATGAATGTCATGACAAACTTGTTAATGCAGATAATATTTCCTTTAGTAATGTTACATTACCTGTTGCTGTTCTGTAAACATCTAATACTCAGAGTGTTCCTGTTAACATAAGAGATTTTGTTTCTAAATCCATTAAGAAGGCTATGTCTGTTATTCCTCCTTCTAGTAAACGTAAAAGGTCTTTTAAAACTACTCATTTTTCAGATGAATTTTTAAATGAACATCATCATTCTGATCTGATAATGGTTCCTCTGGTTCAGAGGATTCTGTCTCAGAGGTTGATGCTGATAAATCTTCATATTTATTCAAAATGGAATTTATTCGTTCTTTACTTAAAGAAGTCTTAATTGCATTAGAAATAGAGGATTCTGGTCCTCTTGATACTAAATCTAAACGTTTAAATAAGGTTTTTAAATCTCCTGTAGTTATTCCAGAAGTTTTTTCCTGTCCCTGATGCTATTTCTGAAGTAATCTCCAGGGAATGGAATAATTTGGGTAATTCATTTACTCCTTCTAAACGTTTTAAGCAATTATATCCTGTGCCATCTGACAGATTAGAATTTTGGGGCAAAATCCCTAAAGTTGATGGGGCTGTCTCTACTCTTGCTAAACGTACTACTATTCCTACGGCAGATAGTACTTCCTTTAAGGATCCTTTAGATAGGAAGATTGAATCCTTTCTAAGAAAAGCTTACTTATGTTCAGGTAATCTTCTTAGACCTGCTATATCTTTAGCGGATGTTGCTGCAGCTTCAACTTTTTGGTTAGAGGCTTTAGCGCAACAAGTAACAGATCATAATTCTCATAGCATTGTTAATCTTCTTCAACATGCTAATAACTTTATTTGTGATGCCATCTTTGATATCATTAGAGTTGATGTCAGATATATGTCTCTAGCTATTTTAGCTAGAAGAGCTTTATGGCTTAAAACTTGGAATGCTGATATGTCTTCTAAGTCAACTTTGCTTTCCCTTTCTTTCCAGGGTAATAAATTATTTGGTTCTCAGTTGGATTCTATTATCTCAACTGTTACTGGAGGGAAAGAAACTTTTTTACCACAGGATAAAAAATCTAAAGGTAAATTTAGGTCTACTAATCGTTTTCGTTCCTTTCGTCACAATAAGGAACAAAAGCCTGATCCTTCACCCACAGGAGCGGTATCAGTTTGGAAACCATCTCCAGTCTGGAATAAATCCAAGCCTTTTAGAAAACCAAAGCCAGCTCCCAAGTCCACATGAAGGTGCGGCCCTCATTCCAGCCCAGCTGGTAGGGGGCAGATTACGATTTTTCAAAGAAATTTGGATCAATTCAATTCACAATCTTTGGATTCAAAACATTGTTTCAGAAGGGTACAGAATTGGCTTCAAGATAAGGCCTCCTGCAAAGAGATTTTTTCTTTCCCGTGTCCCAGTAAATCCAGCGAAGGCTCAAGCATTTCTGAAATGTGTTTCAGATCTAGAGTTGGCTGGAGTAATTATGCCAGTTCCAGTTCTGGAACAGGGGCTGGGGTTTTATTCAAATCTCTTCATTGTACCAAAGAAGGAGAATTCCTTCAGACCAGTTCTGGATCTAAAAATATTGAATCGTTATGTAAGGATACCAACATTCAAAATGGTAACTATAAGGACTATCCTGCCTTTTGTTCAGCAAGGGCATTATATGTCCACAATAGATTTACAGGATGCATATCTGCATATTCCGATTCATCCAGATCACTATCAGTTTCTGAGATTCTCTTTCCTAGACAAGCATTACCAGTTTGTGGCTCTGCCGTTTGGCCTAGCAACAGCTCCAAGGATTTTTACAAAGGTTCTCGGTGCCCTTCTGTCTGTAATCAGAGAACAGGGTATTGTGGTATTTCCTTATTTGGACGATATCTTGGTACTTGCTCAGTCTTCACATTTAGCAAAATCTCATACGAATCGACTTGTGTTGTTTCTTCAAGATCATGGTTGGAGGATCAATTTACCGAAAAGTTCATTGATTCCTCAGACAAGGGTAACCTTTTTAGGTTTCCAGATAGATTCAGCGTCCATGACTCTGTCTCTGACAGACAAGAGACGTCTAAAATTGATCTCAGCTTGTCGAAACCTTCAATCACAATCATTCCCTTCGGTAGCCTTTTGCATGGAAATTCTAGGTCTTATGACTGCTGCATCGGACGCGATCCCCTTTGCTCGTTTTCACATGCGACCTCTTCAGCTCTGTATGCTGAACCAGTGGTGCATGGATTACACAAAGATATCTCAATTAATATCTTTAAAACCGATTGTACGACACTCTCTGACGTGGTGGACAGATCACCATCGTTTAGTTCAGGGGGCTTCTTTTGTTCTTCCGACCTGGACTGTAATTTCAACAGATGCAAGTCTGACAGGTTGGGGAGCTGTTTGGGGGTCTCTGACAGCACAAGGGGTTTGGGAATCTCAGGAGGTGAGATTACCAATCAATATTTTGGAACTCCGTGCAATTTTCAGAGCTCTTCAGTCATGGCCTGTTCTAAAGAGAGAATCGTTCATTTGTTTTCAGACAGACAATGTCACAACTGTGGCATACATCAATCATCAAGGAGGGACTCACAGTCCTCTGGCTATGAAAGAAGTATCTCGAATACTGGTATGGGCGGAATCCAGCTCCTGTCTAGTTTCTGCGGTTCATATCCCAGGTATAGACAATTGGGAAGCGGATTATCTCAGTCGCCAAACGTTACATCCGGGCGAATGGTCTCTTCACCCAGAGATATTTCTTCAGATTGTTCAAATGTGGGGACTTCCAGAAATAGATCTGATGGCTTCTCATCTAAACAAGAAACTTCCCAGGTATCTGTCCAGATCCAGGGATCCTCAAGCGGAAGCAGTGGATGCATTGTCACTTCCTTGGAAGTATCATCCTGCCTATATCTTTCCGCCTCTAGTTCTTCTTCCAAGAGTAATCTCCAAGATTCTGAAGGAATGCTCGTTTGTTCTGCTGGTGGCTCCAGCATGGCCTCACAGGTTTTGGTATGCGGATCTTGTCCGGATGGCCTCTTGCCAACCGCGGACTCTTCCGTTAAGACCAGACCTTCTGTCGCAAGGTCCTTTTTTCCATCAGGATCTCAAATCCTTAAATCTAAAGGTATGGAGATTGAACCCTTGATTCTTAGTCAAAGAGGTTTCTCTGACTCTGTGATTAATACTATGTTACAGGCTCGTAAATCTGTATTTAGGAAGATATATTATAGAGTCTGGAAGACTTACATTTCTTGGTGTCTTTCTCATCATTTTTCCTGGCATTCTTTTAGAATTCCTAGAATTTTACAGTTTCTTCAGGATGGTCTGGATAAAGGTTTGTCTGCAAGTTCCTTGAAAGGACAAATCTCTGCTCTTTCTGTTCTTTTTCACAGAAAGATTGCTAATCTTCCTGATATTCATTGTTTTGTACAAGCTTTGGTTCGTATAAAACCTGTCATTAAATCAATTTCTCCTCCTTGGAGTTTGACTTTGGTTCTGGGGGCTCTTCAAGCTCCTCCGTTTGAACCTATGCATTCATTGGACATTAAATTACTTTCTTGGAAAGTTTTGTTTCTTTTGGCCATCTCTTCTGCTAGAAGAGTTTCTGAATTATCTGCTCTTTCTTGTGAGTCTCCTTTTCTGATTTTTCATCAGGATAAGGCGGTGTTGCGAACTTCTTTTAAATTTTTACCTAAGGTTGTGAATTCTAACAACATTAGTAGAGAAATTGTGGTTCCTTCATTATGTCCTAATCCTAAGAATTCTAAGGAGCGATCATTGCATTCTTTGGATGTAGTTAGAGCTTTGAAATATTATGTTGAAGCTACTAAGAATTTCCGAAAGACTTCTAGTCTATTTGTTATCTTTTCCGGTTCTAGGAAAGGTCAGAAGGCCTCTGCCATTTCTTTGGCATCTTGGTTGAAATCTTTAATTCATCATGCTTATGTCGAGTCGGGTAAAACTCCGCCTCAAAGGATTACAGCTCATTCTACTAGGTCAGTTTCTACTTCCTGGGCGTTTAGGAATAAAGCACTGTTAATTTCGTCGACTAAAACTTGACTAAAATGAGCACAAAACTAAAGAAATTCTGATGACTAAAATACGACTAAAACTAAAATGGCATTTTAGTCAAAAGACTATGACTAAAACTAAATCAAAATGGCATTTTAGTCAAAAGACTATGACTAAAACTAAATCAAAATTTGCTGTCAAAATTAACAGTTTCTAAATCTGTGTCTATACTGCATGTTTAAACCTTAATACAATTAATAATATTAGGTGTTATGTTTATTCCTGGAGTATATAATGAGTTTGGAAATTATAGAGAAATGCATAAATAATACATTACACTTTAACTAAACCCCTTAGATTTTAGTCAAATAAAATCTACTGGAGATTTAGTCGACTAATATCAACTGAAGAGTTAGTCGACTAAAATTAGACTAAAACTAAAACAATTCAGATGACTAAAATACGACTAAAACTAAAATGGCATTTTAGTCAAAAGACTAAAACTAAGACTAAATTGAAATTTGCCGTCAAAATTAACACTGGAATGAAGCTTCGGTTGATCAGATTTGCAAAGCAGCAACTTGGTCTTCTTTGCATACTTTTACTAAATTCTACCATTTTGATGTGTTTTCTTCTTCTGAAGCAGTTTTTGGTAGAAAAGTACTTCAGGCAGCTGTTTCAGTTTGATTCTTCTGCTTATAATTTCAGTTTTTTTCATTATAAGATTTAAACTTTATTTTGGGTGTGGATTATTTTCAGCGGAATTGGCTGTCTTTATTTTATCCCTCCCTCTCTACTGACTCTTGCGTGGAAGATCCACATCTTGGGTAGTCATTATCCCATACGTCACTAGCTCATGGACTCTTGCTAATTACATGAAAGAAAACATAATTTATGTAAGAACTTACCTGATAAATTCATTTCTTTCATATTAGCAAGAGTCCATGAGGCCCACCCTTTTTGTGGTGGTTATGATTTTTTTGTATAAAGCACAATTATTCCAATTCCTTATTTTTTATGCTTTCGCACTTTTTTCTTATCACCCCACTTCTTGGCTATGCGTTAAACTGATTTGTGGGTGTGGTGAGGGGTGTATTTATAGGCATTTTGAGGTTTGGGAAACTTTGCCCCTCCTGGTAGGAATGTATATCCCATACGTCACTAGCTCATGGACTCTTGCTAATATGAAAGAAATGAATTTATCAGGTAAGTTCTTACATAAATTGTTTTTTCTGTTCAAGCACATAGGGCACTCTGGCTGAAGTCCTGGTCTGCGGACATGACTTCAAAGTCAAGACTTGTTTCCTTTCCATTTAAGGGAACGATTCTATTTCTTCCAGGCCTGGACTCGATTATCTCCACGGTTACTGGAGGTAAAGGTGCCTTTTTACTGCAGGATAAGAAGAACAAGCCTAAGGGACAAGGTCCTAATTTTCGTTCCTTTCGTTCGGATAAATCCCAACATCAGCAGCCCTCCGCAAAGCCTGAGCAATCCAAGGGGACTTGGAAGCCGGCTCAGTCCTGAAATAAATCCAAGCAGAGTAAGAAGCCTGCCGAGACAAAGTCGGCATGAAGAGACGGCCCCTGATCCGGCTCTGGATCTTGTAGGGGGCAGTCTGTTGCTCTTTTCAGCTGCTTGGTTTGGGGACATGCAAGACCCATGGGTCCTAGAGGTCATCGCTCAGGGATACAAGATAGGTTTCAAGTCTCATTCACCCAGGGGCAGATTCCTCCTATCAAACCTGTCTTCAAGACCAGAAAAGAGAGAAGTTCTGGGGTTTCTGGGGTGCGTGAAGGATCTCTCCTCCCTAGGAGTCATTGTCCCGGTACCTCTTCGCAGAAATAGGTCTGGGGTACTATTCAAACCTCTTTGTGGTCCCAAAGGAGGGGGGAACTTTCCACCCGATTCTGAACCTAAAGTGCTTAAACAAATTCCTATCTGTCCCCTCGTTCAAGATGGAGATAAGGTCCATTCTTCCCTTAGTTCAGGAAGGACAGTTCATGACCACTATAGATCTGAAGGATGCTAACCTTCACGTTCCAATACACAAGCAACATTTCAAGTTCCTAAGGTTTGCGTTCCTGGACCAGCACTTCCAGTTAATTTCACTTCTGTTTGGTCTAGCTACTGCTCCAATAGTTTTTACGAAGGTTCTAGGGGCTCTGCTTGCAGTGGCCAGAACCAGAGGTATAGCAGTAGCGCCATACTTGGACGATATTCTGGTTCAAGCACCATCCTGTCGTCTGGCAGAAGACCATTCGAGATCTCTTCTGTTTCTTCTTCGATCTCAGGGGTGGAAGATAAACTTGGAAAAGAGTTTTCTTATTCCCAGTACCAGGATGGAATTCCTGGTTACTATAATAGACTCCATATCCATGAGGATATTCCTTACAGACCAGAGACGTTACAAGCTAACTTCAGCTTGTCTTGCCCTCCAGACCTCCTTAAGGCCCTCTGTGGCTCGATGTATAGAGGTGATTGGTCTCATGGTGTCCAGCATGGACATCATTCCTTTTGCCAGATTCCAACTCAGACCACTTCACCTGTGCATTATGTTTCATCAGATGTTTCTGGACAACCAGTCGAGAGGATCGCTCTCCTGGTGGCTCTGTCCACATTACCTGTCCCAAGGGACATCCTTCTTGAGGCCATCCTGGGAGATTATGAATACAGACGCAAGTCTATCAGGATGGGGAGCTGTTTGGGGTGTCAGGAAGGCACAGGGCCTGTGGACTCGAGAGGAATCCCTCCTCCCGATCAACATTTTGGAACTTCAAGCGATCTTCAATGCTCTGAAGGCTTGACCTCTTCTGGGTTTGTCCCAGTTTATCAGATTACAATCAGACAACATAACCTCGGTGACTTACATCAACCATCAGGGGGAACAAGGAGCTACCTAGCAATGAGGGAAGTATCTCGGATTCTGGAGTGGGCGGAGGCCCAGAACTGCTCACTGTCAGCGATCCACATTCCGGGTGTGGACAACTGGGAAGCGGATTTCCTCAGCAGACAATCCTTTCATCTGGGGGAATGGGTCTCTCCATCCCGAGGTGTTTGCGGAAATTTGCAACAGATGGGGGACGCCAAAGATAGATCTCATGGCGTCCCGGCTCAATTCCAAGTTACCCAGATATGGGTCGCAGTCCAGGGATCCTCAGGCGGAGCTAATAGATGCATTAGCAGTGCCTTGGAGGTTCAATCTAATACATTTTTCCGCTGTTGCCACTTCTTCTCTGTGTAGTGGCCCGCATCAAGCAGGAGCAGGCATCAGTGATACTGATTGCTTCATCATGGCCGCGAAGGATGTGGTTTGCGTACCTGGTGGGGATGTCCTCATCTCCTCCGTGAAAGTTACCTTGTCGCAGGGATCTGCTGGAGCAGGGTCCTTTTGTTCATCAAAATCTAGATTCTCTGAGGCTGACTGTGTGGAGATTGAACACTTAGTCTTAGCCAAGAGAGGTTTCTCTGAGAGGGTTATTGACACTCTCATTCAGGCTCGTAATCCTGTTACTCGTCACAATTATCATAAGGTGTGGAGAGCTTACTTATTGTGGTGTAAAGAGCGTGGTTTAGCCTGACATAAGGTTAAGGCTGCCTGGATTCTTTCCTTTCTCCAGGATGGTCTGGAGTAAGGCCTTTCTGCCAGTTCCCTGAGGGAGCAGATTTCGTCCCTTTCTGTTTTGCTGCACAAGAGGCTCGCAGAGCTCCCTGACGTGCAATCTTTCGTTAAGGCTCTGATTAGGATCAGACCTGTGTTTAGATTTAACGCTCCACCTTGGAGTTTGAATCTTGTTCTTACGTTTTTACAACGGGCTCTGTGTGAGCCTATACATTCGGTTGACATCAAATTGTTGTCCTGGAAGGTTCTTTTTCTTTTGGCTATTGCGTTGGCACGCAGAGTTTCTGAAATGGCTGCCTTGCAATGTGAGCATCCTTTATCTGGTGTTCCACACTGATAAGGCTGTCCTACGTACCCGCTTGGGTTTTCTGCCTAAGGCGGTGTCTGATTGTAACATCAATCAGGAGATTGTGTTTCCTTATGTCCTAATCCTTCTTCTTTGAAGGAACGTTTACTTCATAATCTGGATGTGGTTCGAGCCTTGAAGTTTTATTTTCAAGCTACTAAAGATTTTAGGCAAACTTCTTCCTTGGTTGTTATCTATTCTGGGAAGCGTAAGGGTCTGAAGGCTTCTTAGACTTCCTTATCTTTTTGGTTGAGGAGTGTTATACGCTTAGCTTACGAGTCAGTGGGATTTAAACCTCCTCAGAGGGTTACGGCTCATTTCACTAGAGCGGTGGCTTCCTCTTGGACCTTTATGAACGCAGCCTCTATGGATCAGATTTGTAAGGCGGCTACCTGGTCCTCCTTTGGGAGAAAGATTTTACAGGCTGTGGTGCCCTCAGATTAGGGTCCGCATTTCCTTTACCCCTCCCGTTATTCAGTGTCCTATAGAGCTTGGGTATAGTTTTCCCAACAGTAAGGAATGATGCTGCGGACTCTCCTCATATTAAGAAGGAAAACATAAATTATGCCTACCTGATAATTTCATTTCCTTCTGTATTAAGAGAGTCCATGGTCCCCGCCCGTATACTCCGATGGGCGGACCAAAATTTGTTTTTCTCTTCCGGCACCATTTATACCCTGATATTTCTTCTACTGTTCCTTGTTCCATTGGCAGAATGACTGGGATATGAGGGAAGTAGGGGGAGTATTTAAGCATTTGGCTGGGGTGTCTTTGCCTACTCCTGGTGGCTAGGTTCAGTTTTTCCCAACAGTAAGGAATGATGCCATGGACTCTCCTCATACAGAAGGAAATTAAATTATCAGGTAAGCATAATTTGTTTTTGTTTTTTGTGTTTTTTTATTTTAATCTCACTGAAAGACAGTATAGTGACCCACTTATTATTAACAATAATAATTATTATTCCAAATTTTACTTAGGATTCACAGACCTTTCGAAAGAACAGTCTTGATTAATCAGGCTGCCTCCTTTGATTGAGAGAATGTTTGGTAGAAAATGTCTATTAAATCAGCTTCTTCAGAAAAAGGGCAGTACCTTGTTAGCCAGCATATTTAAAGGAAATAAAAATTATTTTGTAAGAAAATAACAAAGGCAATATACAGATGCCATGTTTAACTACATTTACATTAACCTCAATGCTGTGTATGACCGTGTATGACGAGCTTCATTTGTACATCAGAATGTCTGACAAAGGGACCTCGTTGGTATTACTTTTTACAATAAAGTGTTTTTGAGTGAGCCGTTCTGGAGGTTTTCCTTTTTGCCTCGATGTCATGAAAGCTTGCAATTGTAGCCACTGTTGGATTTTAAAGGGACACTCAAGTCAAAATTAAACTGTCATGATTCAGATAGAGCACTCCGTTTTAAACAACTTTCAAATTTACTTCCATTAACATAATGTGCACAGTCTTTTTAAATGTACACTTTTTGAGTCACCAGCTTCTACTGAGCATGTGCAAGAACTCACAGAATATACGTATATGCATTTGTGATTGGCTGATGGCTGTCACAAGATACAGGGGGAGTGAAAATAGACTTAACTTTGAAATTTGTCAGAAATAAATCTACTACTCATTTGAAGTTCAGACTAAGTTCTATTTTATTCTCTTTTTATCATGTATTTGTTGTGTATGCAAATCTACTGTATTTACTGGTCTTTTTTGTTATTTTATTACAAAAGGATTTTTGCTTTCTTTGAAATCAACTTCTAAGAATTGTTTTTAGATCACTGTTCTTTTCTTGTTTTTTGTTCTTTACAAAGTACATATAAAGAAGTGCTTTTGGCAACACTAGTAATTCTATGTTCTCTTTCTTTTACAGAGGCATCATATTGGAGACCGGAGCCTGTCGCTGTGTAATATGTTTTTGGATGAAATGGCAAAGCAAGCACGTAATCTTATTACAGATATCTGCACGGAACAATGTACACTTAGTGATCAGGTGATGAAAGGCCTTTGTGATGCATATTTTCTGAAGCATACGACTGAGCAAGGTCACTTTGTGATACTTGTGTGTTTTTTTTATAATTTTATTGATTAGGCACTTTTCCCCTACAAACATAAGTGTTAAACCACTGTAGAACCACATGGCGACAGTGATTAAAATTATGGATAATTTAATATGACTTTTACTCTTATAAATCTAAATCATACAAAAGCATTGTTTCTCTTAAATTCATTGTGACAGCTCATGGAGTAGAGAAGTTAAGTTAATATTAAAGAGACAGTCAAGTCAAAATTAAACTTTCATGATTCAGATGGGGCATGCAAATTTTTTTTTCAAATATTTATTTATATCCAACAAGGACCCATAACAATCAAAAAGTAGTAAAAGAAACATAGCCATTAAATAAGAACAAAAGTAAAACTTTTTCCAAACCATAGCTTGGGTATAACAAGTGTACATATAGTATATAAATTATTCCACATTCAATACTATGTTATAGGTACCCATCAACTCTTTGGATGTGTCTTATACAAAGAAAAAGAATAACCCAGATAATAATATTATGCTTCGTGATACTCTATACCTTGTTGGGTTTTTATTTTTACATAGAAAAACAGCACAATACCCCCGAACAACAGAATAAACAAAATAAGCACAACAAAAAAAAAAAAAAGAAAAAAAAAAAGGAAAAGGAAACACCCCTTCACCATCTCCCCAGCAGAACTAGTTCAGAATTACGTAAGGGATGTATCAAATATTCAATTTCCGTGGGAGAAAAAACTTTTATAAATGCTGACCATTTGAGAAAGAATTTAACAACATGGACATCATTATCAGCACTAATATTATATTGTTCAAGAATGCATTGTTTTTTTAAACAGTTTTTAATTTCTGATATACTAGGGACCGTAAGCGTTTTCCATTTTTTAAAGATAAGATATCTAACAGCCAATATAGTTATATTAATAAACTTCACATTGAGTTGTCTATCTTCTGGGTCAGGAAAGAGAAAAATTATGTGTCTGCCTATCAAATTTAATGATGAGAGCTTTAGTATCTTGCAAAGCCAAAATTGGACTTTGGACCATACGTTTTTAATTTTAGGGCAGGTCCATAGCATGTGCAGGAGGTTTGCAGAGGGAAACGAGCATTTGGGACATGTAATAAAGTTCGTGCTGCCGCATTTCGTTCCTTTTTCTGGTGTAAATATGTCATGTGTAACAACTTCAAATGAGATTCTCTCCATGTGGCAGAAAGGGTTGTTTGAGTAACCTTTCGAATTGAGAGAGAAGGTATTTTAGATTCTACTTCCTGAGATATCAATGTGGCCCAATTAATAGCAATTTTATCAAGATTAATTGTGCCCTTGTCGGAGACAATAATCAGATAGCATGGAGAAATTGACATGAGTCTATTTTTTGCCAGAATGAACCAGTTTTCTATGCGCCCCAATTACCAATTCCAGCCATACTCATTCACTAACTTCATAGCATAGTGTCTAGCCTGAAGATAGGCAAAGAAGTTTTTCTGGGAGATATTGAATTCCACCCTAAGAGCATCGAATGATTTCACACATCTTTTTTTTATATCAAGTATCTGAAGAACATTCACAAGCCCTTGGGTCTTCCACTCTAAGAAGATTGAGGATGGTGTTCCTAACTGAAATTGTGGGTTCCCCAAAAAACCTAGGAAACTCGACACCCGATGTTCTATTCCTAGCAAAGTACATATCTTTCTCCAAGCTAAAATTATATTATAAATAGATCTATAGCGTTTAACTTGGGGTGGGATATGAGTAGTGTCGAGATGAATCAAAGCAATGGGTGAAAAAGGGTACAAAATACTGGTCTCTAAGTCATTATTTGTAACATAATTATGAGCAAAAAGCCAATCTGCTAGAATACGGACCAAGAATGCATAATTATATACTCGTAAATCAGGTAAAGCCAGGCCTCCGGATCCTATTGGAAGGGAGAGTTTTGCAAGTGATATTCTGGATTTCCTACCTTGCCACAGGAAAAACCGGAGTTGTGAGTTGAACAAACTTAAATCGTTCTTTCTCAAAATCAAAGGAATATTTTGAAGGACATATAGAATTTTTGGTAATAAGATCATCTTATAAGCTGCTATTCGTCCAGACAAGGACAAGGGTAAAGTCTGCCAGTTCTTAAAAACTGATTTAACCTTATTCAACACAGGAAGAATGTTCAGAGAATACCAGGAATCAGGATTACTTGAGACATTTATACCTAAATATCTAAATGAGTCATTCACTATAGAGAAGGGTACATTTATAGGAGAGCAGTCTGTGTGCCTTATCCAGAGAAGTTCAGATTTCTTTATATTTACCTTATATCCTGAAAAGGAACCAAACTGTTGTATAGTTGATAAGAGAATAGGTAAATTTCTACGTAAATTAGAAAGATAAATGAGAATATCATCAGCATATAATGCTATTTTCAACTCCCGCCCAGCCACCCCAATCCCCTCCAATCTTTGTCTTATCATTATAGCAAAAGGTTCTATGGCAATATTAAAAAGAAGCGGGGAAAGGGGACACCCTTGCCTAGTCCCCCTATGCAGAATTATTTCTGGGGATAACTGGCCATTTACTATCGTTCTTGTGGAGGCTGTACGATAAAGTTTTTCAATAAACTTAGCAAATTTACCTTTTAGCCCAAATTGTTCTAATGAAAATAGAAGATGATCATGGTAAACTGAGTCAAAGGCCTTTTCGGCGTCGATAGCCAAAATTGCCAAGTCTGGAATACCTCCCTCCTCTGAATGATCAGCATCCGTACCATTCGAAAAATAATCCAAGGTAAGCAGGAGTTCCCTTATTTTAGCCGCAGAGTTCCTATTCTTCATAAAACCAGCCTGATCTGGGCTAATAATCAAGGGAAGAAGGGACTGGAGTCTCTGGGCGAGAATCGTAGTCAACAATTTATAATCGGTGTTCATCAAAGCTATGGGTCTATATGACTCGACCATTCTTGCATCTTTACCCTTTTTTAAAATTAAAGACGTGTATGAAGCTGTAAAATTAGATGAGGGTTCATTTCCCTCCTATATATATATAGTTGAATAATAAGGTTAAATCAGGTATTACAGTGGAGGGTATCATTTTATAGAACTCATTAGGTATTCCGTCCGGGCCGGGTGCTTTGTTATATGCCAAATTTTTAATTGCCTTTGCAACTTCTATTTCCGTAATGGGGTATTCAAGTTCCTTAATTAGACTAGGTGTTAATGTTGGAAAAGAGATTTCTCCCCAGAATTTCCGACGTTCTGTGAAGTCAGAAGTCCTGGGGGAATATATTCCCTTATAGTAATCATAAAAAATTTGAACAAGATCCTGAGAGGAACTAAACAACCGTCCCTCTTTTTCTAGGGAATCTATTAACTGAGAACCTAAGTCCTGCCTTAACATTCTAGCCAAAAGTTTTCCCGTCTTGTTCCCATATTTGGAGAATTTCGCAGAAAACCGAACTTCCTGCTGAGTAGATTTATATAGTAGGAATGAATCTCTCTCTTCTAATGCAGCAATATATTTAACCCATTTCTGGGGCGTCTTTTCTAATAGATATGAGTTATAAGCATTTGTAACTGCGCGAAGAAGTTCATTTTCGCGTTTTTTAAATTTCTTGGTACGCCTAATGGTGTATGCCAGAATTTCCCCCCTCAGCACTGCTTTAGCAGTTTCCCAGAACAAAGAAGGACGGGCTCTAGCCTCCGCATTAAACAAGGCAAAGTCCTGAAACTTAGTTTCGAGGAAGCCTCTGAATCCAGAATCAGCAGACAAATATTTAGGAAAGGAAAACCGATTATTTATATATGAGAGGCCAGTCGTATAAATCTCAAAGCAGATTGGAGCATGATCAGATACCACAATAGGCAAGATTTGAGCTGATACTTTGTATTTACAAAGTCTTTCGTCAACCAAAAATAAATCAATCCGTGACAGTGATTTATGTGCTTTTGAGAGACATGTAAAATCACGTGTATCCGGATTCAATATCCTCCAAATATCCTTAACTCTCAAATTAGAAAAGATCCTGGAGAACAACTTTGCCTCAAGATTATCTCTTTTAGTTTTTTTGACTAATGGCTGCTGCCTCATTCTATCAATTGGGTATTGAGGAGCCATATTAAAGTCACCAGCTAAAATTAAAAAACCCTCTGCACATGTCATGAGCCTGGCCTGAAGTGTATCCCAAAATGAGAGACTAAAAACATTTGGAGCATATACATTGCATAAAGTATACAAAACATTAGCAATCTTAATTTTCAGTATGATATATCTCCCCTCCTCATCTGATTCACTTTGTATTATCTCATATTTAAGTTTTTTACCCAGAAGAATAGCAACTCCACCTTTTCAGCTAGAACTAGGTGAAAAAAAGACCTCCTTAACCCAAGAAGATTTTAGTTTAAGAATTTCTTGAGTCTTTAAGTGGGTTTCTTGTAGAAAAGCAATAGCAGTACCTATTTTCTTCAAATAGGAAATTATCATTTTTCTCTTAATAGGAGAAGTTAGCCCTCCTATATTCCATGAGGTAAACTTAATCCCAGTCATTATAATAGGAATCTATGCTCCAGAAGGGAAGATGGTGAGGAGAAAAAAAAAAAAAAAAAAAAGGAGAACCCCAAAACATACGACTAATCCACCTGAGCCGTATGTTGCCCATTTGCTGAAAAGGGCCCATCTTAGAGAATAAAATGAGAAATAACAGATCTATTCTAATTTTTACCAGGGGAAAAAAAAAACAAAAAACTAAATAGTATGTCACCTCAACTGCTCAGGTGTGCAGTTTTTGGTGAAAAAAGATTCTGCCGTATGGGCAGAATCAAAAAAATGCAAAGTGTTGTTACACACAAGTCGTAACCTGGCAGGATGTAAGATTGTCGCTCGCAGCCCCTGCTGTATAAACTTAGTGCATACCGGAGCCAACTGCCTTCTTTTTGAGGCAGTTTCAGCTGCATAGTCTTGAAATAAAAGGATTTTTGTACCTTCTAGTAATATAGGTTGATTTTTACGAAAGGCTTGTAAAAATGTAATCTTATCCTGGTAATTCAGGAATTTAACTATGATTGGTCTTGGCCTCATATTTTCTTTAGATAAAGGTGATGGCCCTATCCTATGCACCCTTTCTATAACTGGCTGCGTTTGAGGTATGTTCAACAATGCTGGTAATGTTTGTGTTATGAATTTATTTAAATCCTCAAACTGCTTCCCCTCAGGTACCCCCACTACTTTCAGGTTATTGCGCCTAGCGCGATTTTCCAAGTCTTCTACTTTATTTTGCAATTTAGCAAGGGCTGAGGAAGTGGCTTCTAGTTTACTATTTTGAGCTAGAGTGAGATCTTCTAAATCAGAGACTCTCTGTTCAACTTCAGAGAATCTTTCCGAGAATTGTTTGACTTCTGCAGCTAGCTGCGCAATATCTTGTTTGATTTCTATTCTAAGTGAATCAAACTTGGGTGCAAGAGCAGCAGAGATATTTAAGACTAGGGACTGTGTATCAGCAGAATCAGGTAAGTTTGACGATTCTTGGGTTACCAGTTGTGGCTCACCCACAGGCTCTATATTAGGTTTATGTTTTTTATCCCTCTGTCTAGCCGACATGACTGAAGGTGATGTGCGAGATTGTGTGTGTAGAAATTTATCCATAAAATAATGGGAGTGGATTGTGATAGGGAGCAAAAAGAAAAAAGACAAACTAATCTATTGAGGAAGGGAGAGAGGTGTGAGGGATATGTGGAAAAGAAAAGTGCAGACTTTTGTGTATTGTTTGATGTTATCTTCTCCTCTAAAAGGAGAGAGAAAAAAGAAAAATTAACCGTGAACTAAGTGAGTCAGGTTCAGTCATGCTGGTGACAAGATAAGATATATCATATCACAGAGAAGGGGTCCTGCTGTGGAGCCCACAAACTTTAAGAAAGCCCTCAATAATAATTAATATACCGTTTTAAATTTTCAATTGAGAACAGAAAAAACAGTGTTTAACAACTCAAGTCTCCAGTCCTAGGCCATCAGATCAATGTTTTATAATTTTTAGGAAGAGATCAGCTTTTAAGGTACTTTTAAACTAATTGGTACTCAGATTATTTCGCCTGTGTGTATCTGGCACACCAGATTACTTGTAGGCTATTAGCACACCTTTAAACTAAGTATAATTCACTGCTATGAGACCAGTACTCGTGATATGTTTTAACAGAACTTGATGTAACTTTAAAAGTTGAGCAAAACTATATAAGGTAATCTAATATTATAATTACGTTTGCTGTGGGTCTGAGAAAAAAACAAAAGAAACCCCCAGTCAATTAGTAACATTCTGAATGGTTCAAAAAATATGATAATACAGTGTTTCACATTTTGCTGCTGTAAATTAACAACATACCATTTCCAGGAGAAATATATTCCAATTAGAAACTAGGGGGTTCTAAATTTTAAGTTGTCATAAATACAAATTTAAAGAAGACAAACCTAGCAAATTTAGGTATTATAATGCACTTATAGGCCAATAGCCGTTATTTATATCAGGGTCAAACACACCTCTAAGCTAAATATAATTTACTTCTTTGAGGCCAATACTCATAGTATATTTTAACACCGCTGGATGTGACTTAAAAACTTAAACAAAGCTACATAGAGTAGTCCGGTGTCAAAATACACTTGCTGTGGGTCTGAAAGAGAAACAAGCGAACACCCCCAGTCGATTAGTAACAAACTAAATGGTTCAGGAAATAAGATAATACAATGTTTCACATTTTGCTGCTATAAGTTAACAACATGCACTTTCAAGAAAAAATATATGCCATTTAAAAACTAAGATGTTCTAAGTTTTAACTTGTCGTAAGTAGCAGCTGAAGAGAACAAATCTAACAAGTTTAGATGTTATACGGTGCTTGCAAACAAATAGCCGTTATTTCTAACAAGGTCAGCCCGGCTGTCATCGCTTATAGATTATGTGCTAACCCCAGCAAAGGGAAAAAAAGAATAAGTAATAAGGGTCCAATACTGAGCCAAGTCATTCCAGGGTAGAGGCGGCTGAAAAGGAAAACAAAACTGCAAGTTTTATCCCAGGAGTTCTACGTTACCCAGAACCATTAGCCCAAGATTTGAGCAGGGGATAACCAGCGGTCATCAGCCTCAGCCCCCCCTCATGCAGCATCGGTGGGAAGGGGAGCGTCTTCCAGGTCGACGGGACAACAATTGCCGGGAAACAAATCAGCAGGCTGTGCTACACAGAAACCAATATCCTCGTCTCCTGCGACTTTTTCAGAAAAGCCGGTCAGCTACTCTCAAGGGTGTGACTCATATGCTGCCACAATCACTCTATCGGCCGACATCAACAATACTCCTGAGTCTCAACACCTTGGCAAGAGGCAGAAGAAAGAAGGCAGAGGCGGGAGGGAAGGCATCCACAATTACCGCTCCAACAGCTCCATGTTATCCTTCCCGGGACCAGCCCTGCACCAGGGTTCGACCCGTCTCCTCCAGCAGTGGCCCCCCCTCACGCAGCACCGGTGGGAGGGGGAATGCCACTTCAGCGCAGAAATGCAGAAAGAAAAACAGCGGGCTACACCATCCACACCCACTGGACTAGCCACAATGCCGGTACGATGCACAGGTAACTCTAGCTCCAACTCCTAGGTATTCAGTAAAGCTGCACTCAGAAGAGCGGTAAGTTCTCAGAGACCACACAGCTTATGATAAGTGCAGCGCCTCTCAGCTCCGTCCTCCGTTTCAATTTATTCGGCAGTGATCGGGGATTTGGCTTGCCTGTTGGTTTAACTGAGCACTTCTTCTTGGGTTACCCCGGGTTAATAAGGGGGTTGTGTGACAGCAAGCATTTTTTTTTTTTTTTAACGGGTATTAATTTTGCTGTAATGATAGGTCCTTTTTCAGGGCTGCTACCTGCAGCTATTTAGTGCAATGTCAGGGCACTATGGAGTTTCCAGCAGCGGTGATATTCAGCAATACAAGCCACCCTAAACTAGAGGGTTTTAGGCGTGGTTCCACACCAACAGCTTGTAGGTAGGAGAGATCAGGACAGGTGCAGCACCTGAACACACACCTGTGCTCCTCCTCCGGAAGCTCAGAACATGGCTGGGGCATGCAATTTTAAACAACTTTTCAATTTACATTTATCAAATTTGCTTTGTTCTCTTGGTATTCTTTGTTTAAATCTAAACCTAGGTACGCTCATATGCAAATGTCTAAACCCTTAAAGGCCGCCTATTGTCTCAGTGCATTTTCACAGCTGGACAGCATTAGCTTGTGTGTGCCATATAGATAACGTGCTCACTCCTGTAGAGTCAGCACTGATTGGCTAAAATGCAAGTCTGTCAAAAGAACTGAAATAAGGGGGCAATCTCCAGAAGCTTAGATACAAGATAATCACAGAGATAAAGTGTATTAATATAACAGTGTTGGTTGTGCAACAGTGGTAATGGGTAATAAAGGTAATATCTATTTTTTTTTAACCCCTTAACGACCAAGGACGTACGCCACACGTCCTCAAAAAAAATACAGTTAATGACCGAGGACGTGTGGCGTACGTCCTTGGTCTGTAAAGCAGCTGGAAGCGATCCTGCTCGCTTCCAGCTGCTTTCCGGTTATTGCAGTGATGCCTCGATATCGAGGCATCCTGCAATAACCCCCCTTGGCCATCCGATGCAGAGAGAGCCACTCTGTGGCCCTCTCTGCACCGGACATCGGTGGCCGGTATCGTTGGTGGGTGGGAGCAAGTCTGGGAGGCGGGTGGGCGGCCATCGATGTGCCGAGTGGAGTGGAGGGGGGCGGGATCAGGGGTGGGACAGACGGGGGCGCGCACGGGCGTGTGCACGGGGGGCGGCGGGCGGGCGCGTGCACGGGGTGGGAGCGGGAGGGTACCGCTACACTGCAGAAAAAAAAGTTAAGAAAAGTGTTAAAAAAAACAAATAGATGATCATTATTATTTTTTTATAAGGGTTCCTGAAGGGGTGGGGGGTTGGTCTTGTGGGGGGGGGGGGGGGGAAGCTACACTACAGAAAAGGGCAAAAAAAAACCAAAAAACATACTTTTTGTTACTAAACTGGGTACTGGCAGACAGCTGCCAGTACCCAAGATGGCGCCCATTAAGGCAGAGGGGGAGGGTTAGAAAGCTGTTTGGTGGGGGATCAGTGAGGTTGGGGGCTAAGGGGGGATCCTACACAGCAGCATATGTAAATATGCCACACACAAAAAAAAGCCCAAATATAGCTTTTATTTTAGTACTGGCAGAGTTTCTGCCAGTACTTAAGATGGCGGGGATAATTGTGGGGTGGGGGAGGGAAGAGAGCTGTTTGGGAGGGATCAGGGGTCTGATGTTTTAGGTGGGAGGCTGAGCTCTACACTAAAGCTAAAATTAACCCTGCAAGCTCCCTACAAGCTACATAATTAACCCCATCACTGCTAGCCATAATACACGTGTGATGCGCTACGGCATTTGGCGGCGTTCTTATTACCACAAAGCAACGCCAAAGCCATATATGTCTGCTATTTCTGAATAAAGGGGATCCCAGAGAAGCATTTACAACCATTTGTGCCATAATTGCACAAGCTGTTTGTAAATGATTTCAGTGAGAAACCTAAAATTGTGAAAAATGTAACGTTTTTTTTTTTAATTTGATCGTATTTGGCGGTGAAATGGTGGCATGAAATATACCAAAATTGGCCTAGATCAATATTTTGGGTTGTCTACTACACTACACTAAAGCTAAAATTACCCCTAAAAGCTCCCTACATGCTCCCTAATTAACCCCTTCACTGCTGGGCATAATACACGTGTAGTGCGCAGTGGCATTTAGCAGCCTTCTAATTACCAAAAAGCAACGCCAAAGCCATATATGTTTGCTATTTCTGAACAAAGGGGATCCCAGAGAATAATTTACAATAATTTAAGCCATAATTGCACAAGCTGTTTGTAAATAATTTCAGTGAGAAACCAAAAGTTTGTGAAAAAATTAGTGAAAAAGTGAACAATTTTTTGTATTTAATCGCATTTGGCGGTGAAATAGTGGCATGAAATATACCAAAATGGGCCTAGATCAATACTTTGGGATGTCTTCAAAAAAAAAATATATACATGTCAATGGATATTCAGAGATTCCTGAAAGATATTAGTGTTCTAATGTAACTAGCGCTAATTTTGAAAAATAATGGTTTGGAAATAGCAAAGTGCTATTTGTATTTATGGCCCTATAACTTACAAAAAAAGCAAAGAAGATGTAAACATTGGGTATTTCTAAACTCAGGACAAAATTTAGAAACTATTTAGCATGGGTGTTTTTTGGTGGTTGTAGATGTGTAACAGATTTTGGGGGTCAAAGTTAGAAAAAGTGTGTTTTTTCCATTTTTTCCTCATATTTTATTATTTTTTTTATAGTAAATCATAAGATATGATGAAAATAATGGTATTTTTAGAAAGTCCATTTAATGGCGAGAAAAACGGTATATAATATGTGTGGGTACAGTAAATGAGTAAGAGGAAAATTACAGCTAAACACAAACACAGCAGAAATGTAAAAATAGCCTTGGTCCCAAACGGACAAAAAATGGAAAAGTGCTGTGGTCATTAAGGGGTTAAACAAATTTTTTTTTGGAGTAGACTGTCTCTTTAAGCAAGAACGTCAAACTGTTTAACACTTGAATTGTCCAGATTGTTTACGTTTGCTCTTGAAGAAGGCAGCTTCCCTTTGTATCTCTGCTCCTTCTCCCTTTCTCCTATTGAGGGATTCCTCGTGAGTACGTTTTTTTGAGGCTCAGCAGAATGTGAGTGCATTACGCAGTCATTTTCTAAAGACCATTCACATAGGTTTGGACTTAGGATGTGGGTTTCACAGTTGATACACGTCACACATGAGCTATCCCCTTTTCTTCTGTGCTGCTTACAGTATCTCGGTCAGACACATGGCTTCAGTATGACTTTTGGATGTAGTCTGTCCGTCTTAGACATTTATTTTCTCCCATTTCAACGTGTCCTTTATAACATTTCTTTCTTCAAATGGTGACTCCACAAGCAGGGCCGCCACTAGAAATTTACTTAACCATTGATCAGGGGGGCCCCCACCTTTGACGTGCAATTTTTGACCAAGTGACTAAAACGTATATGCACTTTATTCTTAAGTGTAGTCAAACTTGGAAATGTTGTAAAGGTAGTAACACACAAACACAGAGACACACTCATACACTGAAGTTCACACACAAGAATTCACATATAGACACTCTAGCATAGACGCAAAGAACACACAGGCACCCACACAGACACTTAGCACTTGTTTACATTGACCTGACAAGTAATGAGGTAGACTACAGTTTTGTCAAAAAAGGAGCTTTACAAGGCAAAATATGGAGTTCTGATTATCTATTTGTCAAGGAAGATGCCAACTATATGATAACAGCATGCAGTGGCTGAAAGAAAGGGCCCTGAATTGCCTAATTAATAATTTAAATGTTAAGTGGTGCATTAGTGACTTTCTAGAAAGGTCTCATTAGTCTCAAAGTCTGTAAAAAGATGTGAATAATCAGTAGTAAGGTCAAAATACCCTAAAAAGGAACAGACAATGGACACACACACACAAACTTGCACATACACCCAAGGAAACACCCACAGAGACAGCCTCAGAAAACACACAGACACAGAAAAAACATAGAGACACACACACACACACACAGTGAGACAGACACCCATAGAAAACACACAAAGACATACATACACTTATACCCTCACAGAGACATCCACAGAAAATGCACAAAGACAAACACACAAACCCTCACAGAGAGATCCACAGAAAAAAAATACACACTCATAGAAACACCAACAAAAGCACAAAGACATAAACACAGACACCCACAGAAACACTCACAGGAGGTAAAATTTCTGCACATTGCCATCCTTTAATTCAACAGTGTGTGACATGCATGATAAAAAAAAAATATAGCAGAAATTAAGAGATCACTTTTTAAAGAATCATAATTGTAAATGTGCAAACAAAAATACTTTTGTGAATTCAAAATTGTACATTATTGATCTGTCAGAATGGGTAGATGAAGAAAAGTACTTTCTTTTTAAAGACACGATGAGTCCACGGATTTCATCCTTACTTGTGGGATTACGCCTCCTGGTCAGCAGGGGGAGGCAAAGAGCACCACAGCAGAGCTGTTATATAGCTCCTCTCTTCCCACCCCAGTCATTCTCTTTTCCTATGTTAGTGATAGGAAGAGGTAAAGTGAGGTGTTAGTATAGATTCTTCAATCAAGAGTTTATTATTTTTAAAGTAGTGCCAGAGAGTGCTGCTTTGTTCTAGGGTGTAGCCGTAGTCCATATCAGTCTCTATAGTAGAGCTTTTGGTGGCTTTAGAGCAATAGGAACTGGTGGGACATAATTCTCACTGCGCTTCCTATATATTGAATGCTGCCCTTATCAAGAAAACTTGAGGGATATTTACTCAGGACTTTCGTTATATTACAGGTCCATGGGAGGGAGAGGACCTCTTACACCTGAAACTGCCTTACTGTCCGGCAGAAAATGTGGTAAGTGCTAACTTTATTTCTAGGGAGTGAAAGCAGACTCAGAAACGAGTGAGGCACTTTATTATTAGTTATTCCTCATTCAATTTGGGGTTAATCCTCCTAGATGGTTTAGGGGACACCTTGGACAGTTGGACTCACTACTGTGTGGGCTAATAATGCTATCTTACTGTGTGGTGTTTTACACATGTATACTGCATATCTGGGACTGACTTTTGATCAGTACATTACAGATTACTAATGGCTGCCACGTGATTTAAAGGTTTACATTGCATATTGTAAGAAGCTCAGTGGCGGACTCAGTGTGAGAGTCTAAGTCTAGCAGCTTAATGTGGGGTGGTTCCCGTTTGCACTGTGTGTCCAGGTCTGACAACTATTGTCTGGGACTGACTGCTACCCTTTACATTGAGTGTGAGCTTAACGTGAGGCATTTCCACGTGTAGGCTGTATATCTGACTGACAGCTAACCATTGCATTGTGCGTAGTGCGGCTAGAACAATCTGTTGTGGGTTTCCCTCCCGGCGCTTTCATGTGTAAAACTTTAATGGCGACCGGGAGATGGTGTTTGTTTACCCCCACGATGGGCGGAGTTTTAGTGTGGTGCCAATGTTGTTGCGCACCCTTTTGGCTAGACTTCCGTTATCGGAAGGATCAGTGGAGGACTCTGGATGTCTGTCTGTAGTACCGGACAGTACTATAGCAATAAGAGTCCGGAACCTTTGCGGAAGGGCTGACAGGCGTCTTTACTGAGGCGTAGAAGAAGTTATACTGAACTCAGTTTAAAATTAAAAATTGAATTTCAGCTGTTTATTATCTTAAAATGGAACAAGTGCTCACGTGAAATAAAGTTACTTTTCAAACTTAAAGAGACAGTAACGTTTTTCTCTGGGGTTCCTTTTATTAAGTGCATTTCAGCTGTTTATTGCTTAATTCAGCTTTGTACTTAACATGGAAAAGGTGCACACATGAAATAGTTACTTTCCAAACTTAAAGGGACATTAAACCCCAAATTTTTCTTTCATGATTCAGACAGAGAAAACAATTTTAAACAACATTAGAATTTACATCTATTATCTAATTTGCTTCTTTCTTTAGATATCCTTTGTTGAAGAAATAGCAATGCACATAGGTCAGCCAATCACACAAGGCATCTATGTGCAGCCACCAATCAGCAGCTACTGAGCCTATCTAGATATGCTTTTCAGGCAAGAATATCAAGAGAATTAAGCAAATTAGATAATAGAAGTAAATTAGAAAGTTGTTTAAAATTGTATTCTCTATCTGAATCATGAAAGAAAAATGTTGGGTTTGATGTCCCTTTAAAGAGACAGTAACGTTTTTCTCTGGGGTTACTTTTATTAAATGCATTTCAGCTGTTTATTGATTAATTCAGTTTTGTACTTTAAATAGAACAAATGCACACATGAAATAGTTACTTTTCAAACTTAAAGAGACAGTAACGTTTTTCTCTGGGGTTCCTTTTCTTAAATGCATTCAGCTGTTTATTGCTTAATTCAGCTTTGTACTTAAAATGGAGCAAGTGCACACACAAAATAAAGTTACATTTAAAATTTAAAGAGACAGTAACGTTTTTTATGTGTCAATTTTTTATTAAGAGATTACACTCTTTTTCTGAACCTTCTCCTTTTTATGGCGTTTGCTGTTTAGGAGTCTGTTGCCAATGTTCACTTTATGCCTAAATTTCTCCTGTAGTGCCCATAAAATGTTATGGCTCTCATGCAGTGTCCTGTGCTTACTCATACACTCCGTCGGGTTAATATGCATATCATGCGTTTTATGTTTTTCCCACGTGGAGAAAAACTTTATTAGAGGAATTATTTTCAATCGTTTAAGGCGATGGATTCAGTAGTTGCTAGCTGAATGGTTCTTCCCTGTTAGAGGAAGATACTTCGGCATTATATGAGAGAAAATTCTCAGTCTCAGATGACTAACATCTTTATTTGATATTGATGTTGTTTTCTTTCAGTTCTTTGGCTTTAACTCCTCCATTTGGTACTTTAGGAGGTTTTAGCTACTCTAGACAACTCCGACACTACCGGTGTATTCTATTCTAGTGTTACCAGTAAGTTCTAAAGAATGGAAATGACGCATTCCCTATAATTAACGAGATGTTTCACATAGCCAACTCAGCTAAGGAGGCTGAGCAAACATTAGCTAAGGTGGAAGGAGTAGTTTCCAGTTTAGCTAAGAGAACTACTATGCCACTAGAGGATAATTGGATTTTTCAAAGGTCCTAAGGACAAAAATTTGGAAAGGGATGTAGCTTACAATGGCATCCAGCTATGTACTTTACTACCGTCACTAGTGCGACGGAATATTGGTTTGATGCATTGTCTGATGCTTTTAAGTCAGAAACTCCCCTGGAGAAAATTCGGGATAGGATAAAGATTTTCAAATTGGCTAATTTCTTTATTCAAATTCTTCCCTTTAATTTGTCAGAATGGGAGCATAGGTTTTTCTGTTCCATTTCTCAGAGCCTTATGGTTAGAGTCTTGTCCTACGGATGTATGCTCTAAGTCTAAGCTTTTAAGGGTTCATTACAAGGTGAAGAGCTTGTTGGAATCTGGCTTGACGGAAATAATATCCTTCAAAGTTTAAAAAAAATAAAAAAATAATAAATAAATAAATATAATATATATAAAGATCCATATAGCCTTTTGTTGAATCAAAGACAGCATGAAGGACATGCCCCCGATCCGGGGTTGAATCTTTTAGGGGGCAGACTTTCAGTCTTCACTCGGGCTTGGGTTCGAGAAAATAGTGTCCCAGGTTTTCAAATGGAGTTCAAGAGTTTTCCTACCGGAAGCAGTTTTTCTGCTTTCAAGATTATCTGCAGATCAGACAAAGGGAGAAGCATTCTTACACTACGTAAGAGACATCTCAGACCTAAGAATGCTTTACCATAAAAGATGGAACCTTTTTTTAGATCTCAAGAGTCTAGACAGATTTTCTTAGTGTACCGTCCTTCAGGATGGCAACCATCCTTCCCTTGATCAGAGAGGGTCAATTTATGACAATTTAAAGGACGCGTACATTCATGTGCCATTCTTAAGTTGAACGAATGCTCCAGTTTGTGGTTCTAATTTCAGTCTTGCCATAGCTTTCAGGGTTTTCACGAAATCTCTGGGAACGCTGTTGGCGGTGTTTCAGTTATGGGGCATTGCAGTGCGTCCTATTTGGTCGACATTTCTAGTCCAGGTGCCATCTTTGCAGATAGCAACATTCCACACGGACTTGGTGTTATCCTTCCTGTGGTCTTACGGGTGGATGGTAAATTTGGAAAAGAGTTCCTTAGTCCTATGCACAACGGTAATTTTCTTGCGAATCATTATAGATTACATATCAATTCAGATTCTTCTGACAGAATGTCAGGAAATTAGAGATTATCGATACTTGTTTCGCCATTCAGTCCACTCCTCGGCCTTCAGTGGTTCAGTGCATGGAGGTAATCGGACTGATGGTGGCAGCATTGGTCGTCATCCCATTTGCTCGGTTCCATCTCAGATCCCTGCAGTTAAGCATGCTCAGGCCATGGATCAAAGATTATACAGTTTTGTCTCCTCGAATACAACTGGAACAGGAGACAAGGGATTCTTCAATGGTGGTTGTCTCTGGATCATCTATCCTAGGGAACATGTTTTTGCAGACCTTCCTGGGTGATGGTGACAACAGATGCCAGCCTTCTAGGATGGGGGGCTGTCTGGGGTCCTATAAAAGCTCAGGGAGTGTGGACTCCGGCGGAGTCTGTTCTTACTATAAACATCCTGGAGCTGAGAGCGATCTTCAATGCTCTTCTGGCCTGGCCTCAGTTGGCTTCGGCTCAGTTCATCAGATTCCAAACGAACAACATAACGACAGTGGCCTACATCACTCATCAAGGAAGAACGAGGAGTTCCTTAGCGATGATTGAGGTAGTCAAGATGATCCGGTGGCGGAGGCCCATTCTTGTCATCTGTCAGCGATTCATATCCCAGGGGTGGACAACTGGGAAATGGACTTTCTGAGCAGGCAGACTTTTCATCCGGGAGAGTGGGAACTCCATCCGAAAGTATTCTCCAACCTGATTCTCAAATGAGATCGGCCGGAGTTGGATCTCATGGCATCTCGTCAGAATGCCAAGCTTCCGAGATACGGGTCGAGGTCCAGGGATCCCCAGGCAGAACTAATAGATGCTCTGGCGGTTCCTTGGTCCTTCAATCTTGCATACCTATTTCCTCCGTTTGCGCTTCTTCCTCGAGTCATTGCTCGAATCAAACAGGAGAGGGCATCAGTGATTCTCATTGCTCTGGCATGGCCTCGCAGGATTTGGTATGCCGATCTGGTGGACATGTCATCTGCCACCTTGGACACTTCCATTAAGGAATGACCTTCTCATTCAGGGACCCTTCCTTTACACGAATCTAGCTTCACTGAGGCTGACTGCTTGGAGATTGATCGCTTAATCCTATCCAAGCGAGGTTTCTCTGATTCGGTCATAGATACCTTAATTCAGGCATGTAAACCTGTCACTAGAAGGTTTTCCATAAGATATGGCATAAATATCTTTATTGGTGTGAATCCAAGGGCTACTCATGGAGTAGAGTTATGATTCCTAGGATTTTGTCTTTTCTCCAAGAAGCATTGGAGAAGGGTTTATCAGTGAGTTCCCTAAAGGGACAGATCTCTGCTTTATCTATTTTGTTACACAAGCGTCTGGCAGATGTCCCAGATGTTCAGTCTTTTTGTCAGGCTTTGAGTAGAATCAGGCCTGTGTTTAAACCAATTGCTCCTCCATGGAGTTTGAATTTTGTTCTTAGAGTGGTTCCGTTTGAACCTATGCATTCCATAGATATTAAGTTGTTATCTTGGAACCTATGCATTCCATAGATATTAAGTTGTTATCTTGGAAACTTTCGGCATTTCAGTATAATTCGCCTTACCTTATTTTTCATTCGGATAAGGTGGTGTTACGTACCAAACTGGGTTTCCTTCCTAAGGTCGTTTCAGACAAGAACATTAATCAGGAGATTGTTGTTCCTTCATTGTGTCCTAATCCTTATTCTCAAAAAGAACGTCTGTTGCACAATTTGGACGTGGTCCGTGCTTTGAAGTTTTATTTGCAAGCAACTAAAGCCTTTTATCAGTCGTCTTCTTTGTTTATCATTTTTTTCTGGGAAACGTAAAGGTCAGAAAGCTGCTGCTACCTCTTTTTCCCTTTGGCTGAAGAGTATCATCCGTTTTGCATATGAAACTGCTGGACAGCAGCCCCCTGCAGGAATTACGGCTCATTCCATTAGGGCAGTTGCTTACTTATGGGCATTCAAAAATGATGCTTCTGTAGAACAGATTTGCAATGCTGCAACTTGGTACTCTCTTCATAATTTTTCTAAATTTTACAAATTTGATACTTTTGCATCTGCTGAGGCTGTTTTTGGGAGAAAGGTCCTTCAAGCAGTGGTGCGTTCCGTTTAGGTTTCCTGTCTTGTCCCTCCCTTTTCATCCGTTTACTGTAGCTTTGGTATTGTATCCCACAAGTAAGGATGAAATCCGTGGACTCGTGTCTTTAAAAAGAAAAGAACATTTGAAAAGAAACAAATTTATCAGGTAAGCATAGACACGATGAGTCCACGGAACGCCGTGTTCTATGAGACAGGTTATTCATTTTGTAAACTTCAGACACCTTTGCACCTTGGCTTTTCCTTTCTCTTCCTAACTTCGGTCGAATGACTGGAGTGGGAGGAAAGGGAGGAGCTATATAACAGCTCTGCTGTGGTGCTCTTTGCCTCCCCCTGCTGACCAGGAGGCGTAATCCCACAAGTAAGGATGAAATCTGTGGACTCATTGTGTCTTAAAAAGAAACAAATTTATCAGGTAAGCATAAATTTTCTTTTTGAAAGGTTGACATATGTTTGGGTTTTTCCCCCCATTTTCCCCCCATTTTCCCCAACCAAGTGCACTACTTCATATCTGTTGTACAAATGTTCCCATCTGTCAGCTGTTCTTATGGATTTTGAAAATGCTGTACTCTATATGGTCTTGGTGGAACCATAAGCTGCGGCACTAGGTATCATACCATTAAATCTGGTTAAACGCAGGATTTAGGCTTGTTTGTGTGTATTTCAGAATTAAGTCAGCTGTAGTGTAAACTGAACAGTGTTTTAGTTAACCTGTCTCATTTCAAACACTGAGCAATCTTAGCCTGAGAGTATAACATTTTATGCAGATGTAAAAATCTTAGATAAAATGCCTCCTGGCATCTGGAAGTCCTTGCATAAAGGGGCGGTAAACTGGAATGTTATATATATATATATATATATATATCATATCTGCCAAAAGAGCACCTACCATTTGTATATTGAGGTGGAAACATTTCTGCATGGTTTTAAATATAGAATTTATACAGCATTGTCGAATAATCATAAATACACTTCTGCATATTGCTAAAAAAAAAGTTTTTTTTGGACCCCTGGTCCCACCACACAACTACCACACTGAAGTTACAATCTGAAATTACACAAATAAATAAAAAAAACATTTACCAAGTAAGTCCTACCTACTCTACAAATGAAAGTGATCTGCCGCCTGACTCTGTACACACTGTACAAACTGAAGTGCCAAGTCTGTCTCACACTGTGCATAGTGGTTTAGTGCACACTTAGAAATCCTCTCAAATGCTTACGTTTTCCTCCTTGTAATGACATTTCCCAAGCTCAGTAGCACTCTGCTGCAGTGCCCTCTGGTGGCTGCCAAAAATGAAAAAAAAAAAAAAAAAAAAAAAAAGATTTTTTTAAATAGTTGTGCTTGCCTCATGCGGTCCACTGGGCCCCTGACAGGAGTCACCCTATTCACCCCCTAATGGCGGCCCTGTCCACAAGACATCATGTGAGGGATGTCGTCCTGTCCACTTACCCTGCATCCTCAGTATTTTTTATTTTGTTTTTCTCCATCATGGAGTGAGGTAAATTCTGAGGTGCCGGTTTACTTGTTGATAGGGGTTCTCTAACTGATCTGAGAACAAATTGCTTCTCAGTTTGTCTATGAAGGACAATGAGTATTCAGCCAGACAGGGAATGTCTTTTTTTTTTTTTTTTTTTTTTTATGTGTGGAAACGTCCCAGACCTCCTAGGCAAAATGATTTAGGCACCAATCAGCAAGCACTACCCAAGTGCTGAAACAAAAAATGGCTGGCTCCTAAGCTTACATTTATTTTTCAAATAAAGATACCACAAGTAAATTAGAAAGTTGCTTAAAATTGCATGCTCTATTTGAATCATGAAAGAAAAATGTTTTGTGGTTCATATTCCTTTAAGAGTCTCCAGGCCTATTCAGCATTTTTTCTGGCATACCCTCTTACACTGCTCTTTCTACTTGTTCATCTGCAATCTTGAAGGCTTTGGTCATCTTTAGATTTCTTCAGAAGCTTTACTAGAAGCATTTATGCAATAAACTTTGATTAGTAACAGTTATTACTGTTTTTCTGTGGCATACACACATATCCTATGAGGGCCCATGCACCAGTATTCCAATACCATGTCTGATCAGAGAGCTGGTGGTGGTTTGTATTGCTTCTGAAGACATCATTTGTGTTGTACAAGCCACTGCTGGCTCTCTGAGAATGTGTGGTGTTTGAATACTGGTGCATGAGGCCTCACAGCATATGTGTGTATGCCTCTGAAAAAACAGTAATACGTTTTACTAAAAGCAAATTGCAAAAATGCTTATGTTAAATTGAAATGCACCCATGCACATTTTATGTTCACCTTTCTATCCCTTTAAATAATAAAACTACAATGTGGAGAAGCTCGGTATCTCAAAACTTTTGTTTTGTTATTTTCTTTTTGATTCTGTTTTATGTGTTTTATTAAGATTATTGCTGTCTACACTTCTTCACTTTACCAGATATAGATAAAGTGAATAGCCTAAGGTTAACCTATACCTGTTTGATAATAAGGAAATGGAGATTAATCTATCAAGAACGAGGAGCAGAAGATCCCTTGCCCCTCTCATAGGATAAAGAAAGAGACTCTTTTTAATACCAGGAGATATTGTGAAGACAAAGATTGTACAATACTTTATCTGTAGTGGACAATTCATTCTCAATGTAACGGAGTTTATATAACAAATATTTGAGACATAAAACATCTCCTTTCCACTTGTCAGATGTTAAAATTTGGTAAACACAGGAGTATAGCGCTGATAGCTAAAAGAGAACAAGGCCACTCTAAAACAGTCACCCCAGGACTGTCATGAAAAAAACAAAGTTTAGGAGAAAAAAGAGGGCGCTAAAAGCTAAGTTCCCACCACACTTGGTCAAATAACAGGAAATGCAGATATAAAAATTGAAATGAATACCTTTACTCACAGTAAAATACAATGAATTACAACAGTACACATTAAAATATGAATAGTAAGATAGAAGGGACGTCTCCCTTTAAAATTTGGATTACCACCTTAAAACGAGTGAAAAATAAGGAAAAAATTTTATTTGTTAAAATGTTAGAGCGTTGTAAAAAGATGCAGCAAGATTGTTACAATGTTAATATCGATCTTGAGTGAAATCTTCACAGTCTATGTAACAAAGTTTCTTATGTTAGCTGATCGAAAAAATGTTGCAGTTCAGCAGATAGTGTCAGTGTGGAGTTAATATAGTAGAATTTTTCATAAGAATTAAACGATCATGTTGAACACCTTGTTATCAGGTTATACTCACACTTTTCCAAATGACTGTAATAACGGTTTAATAGCTTACACTTTTGGAGATTATCAGAAGTAAACAATATCTCCAAAGTGTTAGTAACTTTTCTTACTTGCTTGAGTCGGCTGAACCCGGTCAGCGTGATTGGAAACTGCTTTCTTACTCCAAAAATCCTATGTTTGAGTCGGCTGAACCCGGTCAGCGTGATTGGAGACAGCTTGTTTTTCCAAACCTCTTATGTGTCAGATATTGCAGGATTCCAAGGGGGTAACGAAAATCCACAGACCCGCACTTAGCGTGAATCGCGCGCGGGCTACAGAGTAAAACTAGGTACCTAGATTTGAATAAAGTCTTTTGTTGGGAACAACACAAGTAAGTCTACGCGTTTCACCCGATAGGGCTTTTTTAAGATACTGGTTAGTTCCCGGGGAAAGGTTTAAATGATCGTTGGATTGTGTTCATTGGTTGTGAGTCTTTCCAATTAAAGGTGGAATTTGATCAAGCTTATTTATACTTAAGGTGGTATATTGTGTTCATTTGGATTGGGTCATCTGTTCGTTCAATAAAAGCTGATACACATAATATTTATAAAAAAATTTTTATTGCGCTCAAACTTAGAGATATCATGACATATGTTTGAATGTTCAGATAAGGTGGTAAAACTCGATTAAGGTGGTAAAACCAAAGGTGGTATTTTATATTAAAAAATAAGTTTCATATCTATTGGAATGGACAGTTTAATCACCTAGTACATAAGAAAAAATGATCATAGAAATTATTTATTAGAATTCTTTGGACATCAGCTTATCACAGTTGGGTTATATATTAGATAGTTCTAGAGAGTAGAGAATGATTTTCATTATATTTAATACAACCTTATAGTAAATTAATCAAACTATAAAACCTTTTACTGATTACTAAATGTTATAAAATTCTTTTTTAATTTCTAAAATTCTAAAAGATTATATATCTTTTGTACATTTTTAAAATCATTCTAGAGTCAATATTATCCGTTCTTCATATAGGATTTAGGATAATTCATATATTATCTATATGTTAATTGTGAATTTATTATATCTTAATTCCTAAAAAAGGGGATAGATCTATCTCTGAATTGAGGCCTCGGGGGAAAAGGGTGTCAAATTTATAGATTAGTTCGGCTTCTTTTTTGAGTAATTTGCTTTCGAAGTCCCCTCCTCTCCAATCTCCTCTGACCTTACATATTCCCCAATATTTTAAATGCTGTAAATTGTTTTTGTGGATCTCTCTAAAATGTTTATATAAGTGGGTGTCTAGATTCCCTTTTTCAATATTACAGAGATGTTCCCTGATCCTGTCACGTAAAAATCTGGTGGTCTTTCCAATATAAAATAAATCACATGAACATTTTAAAAGATATATAATGCCTTTGTGAGAACATCTTATAATATCTTTAATTTTAAAATCTATATTTGTCCCTGTTATCTGTATGGAGCTAATTTTGCTACTGTATCTACAAGCCCTACATGAAATGCATGGACAAATTTTGCTACTGGAAAAGTGTGAGTATAACCTGATAACAAGGTGTTCAACATGATCGTTTAATTCTTATGAAAAATTCTACTATATTAACTCCACACTGACACTATCTGCTGAACTGCAACATTTTTTCGATCAGCTAACATAAGAAACTTTGTTACATAGACTGTGAAGAAAAGGGAGACGTCCCTTCTATCTTACTATTCATATTTTAATGTGTACTGTTGTAATTCATTGTATTTTACTGTGAGTAAAGGTATTCATTTCAATTTTTATATCTGCATTTCCTGTTATTTGACCAAGTGTGGTGGGAACTTAGCTTTTAGCGCCCTCTTTTTTCTCCTAAAAAAAGATGTTAAAATTTGTTTGAAAAATATGCTAATAAAAAGATTTAAACATAAATAATAAAGCTATCAAAAAGAAACGGGAAAGTGCGAGAGAACAGGTTTCCTGTTGGACATTTTAAGTCACACTTTAGAACACTTCGCTTTTCTCCATTTTGGTGGCATATTGTGTAGAACCATATTCTACCTCTGTGCTGTCACAGAACATGAAAAGGGGATTTAAAGATAAATACAAACGTCCTTGTTATTCTAAGCTTTTTCTAGATTGATTATTCTACACACAGCTGATTAAGAGCTTATGCACTGTTACGTCTTTACATTTTGTTATATTAAGTTGTCCAATCAGAGTCTGCTCACTAGTTAAACTTTGAAGAAGCGTTCACGCTGATTCGCGCATGTGCAGTTAAATAGGAACCAAATATCCGGAACCTTTGTGTAATTGAGTGTTAGTTTGATTATATGAATCTACACTACAATACATAGTGTTCCGACCGCTACTTGTAACGTCACAACTGTTAAAAGGTTTTGTTATTGCACTATTGTCTGCTTGTAACCATGTGTTTAACGTCTGCAAAGGGGTTAAACACAGTCATTTCCAGAACAGCAATACACTACTGTGATCTAGCTGAACATGTCTGGCGAGCCAATGACAAGAGGCATATAGGATGGGTGTAGCCACCAAATACTAGCTAGCTCCCAGTATGTTATTGCTTTCCCTGAGCCTACCAAGGTATGCCTTTAAATAAAACATAGAAGTAGATTGAAAAGTCTATTAAAATTGCAAAGCTTTTACTTTCATGTACCTTTAAAGTGAAGGTAAACTTTGGTGAATGAAAGCCTGTTTTTTAAAAATACTATTAAAAACAGGGGCACTTAAATTCATCAAAGTTTACAAAGCAGCCGTTATGTTAAAAAAAATTACTTTTTTTTTCTTTTCACTGCTACAGCAGCTTCCCCCACCTAGAGATCCTCTATTCACACGTCAGCAAAGCAATCCTGCTTCCTCCAATCACCGCTTTCCCCCCAGGGTAGTCATTGCCTTAGGCCATGCTGTGATTGGAGGAAGCCGGATTAGTCATTGCTGATGTGTGAATAGAGGATCTCTAGGTGGGGGAAGCTGCTGTAGCAGTGAAAGAAACGAAGGTATTTTTTTTTAACAAAACTGCTGCTTTGTAAAGTTTGATGAATGAAAGTGCCCCTCTATTTAATAGTATTTTTAAAAAGTGGGCTTTCATTCACCAAAGTTTACCTTCACTTTAAGACAAGCAGAACTTCAGCAGCAAATCATAACTTGGGATTCTGTCTTTCTTTAGCTGTTGCCTGTGACCTTTACATACCAGTGCAGTTCATCCAGTGGTTCAACAAAGTTGCTTGGTTTCTAAGGAAGTTATCATTAAAGGGACATGAATCTCAAAAAAAATTCTTTCATGATTTAGGTAGAACATACAATTTTAAACAACTTTCCAGTTTACTTCTATTATCAAATTTGCTTCATTCTCTTGGTATCATTTGTTGAAGGAGCAGCAATGCATTACTGGTTTCAAACTGAACACATGGATGAGCCAATGACAATCAATATATATATGCAGCCACCAATCATCAGAATCTAGGTTCTTTGCTGCTCCTGAGCTTACCTAGATAAACCATTCAACAAATGATAACAAGAGAAGGAAGCAAATTAATATAAATAAATTGGAAAGTTATTTAAAATTGTATGCTCTGTCTAAATCATGAATGTCTAAATATGACTTTTCTGTCCCTTTAAGCATTTAAGCATTAAGTGTTCATGAAATACACAATCCCAACTCAAACAACATTGGTAATTGCACTTTTGCCTTTCCCTTCCAATACTATTCTATAATTATTCACAGATAGATGCTGCTGGCCTGTACTGACTGCCCACTGGAATTTTCCCTAAAACATCAGCTGTTCAATCAACAGACTGAAATGATACGCTATATAAACAAAAGCATTTTAATAGTTTAGTTATGTACCTTTAACTATATGAATGATATCAATGTTGTACCTGTTTCCAGTATTTTGTTCATTTAGTTTTGCTTTTGTATTGTTAAAATTGGTGTATGGTGTTTTTTTCTCTCTCTTCTTTCACTTTTTTTTTTTTTTTTTTCTTCTTTTGACATTTAAAATAAATGAGCTGCACAAAGATTTAAAATGCCCATATGACCCATAATCTTATGAACTGCTACTGTTTTATGGATCTGTTTTCCTTTTTATTCTCTTATAGTTGCTGCCAAAGCACTGTGCCAAAACAATCAGTCAAGCAGTGAACAAGAAATCAAAAAAGCAGACTGGAAAGAAAGGAGAACCTGAGAGAGAAAAACCTGGTGTTGAAAGTATGAGAAAGAATAGGCTTGTAGTAACAAAGTAAGGTTTATTTCCAGCAACTGTGTACGTCTGTGTGTTAGATAAGAAAAGCTTTATTTGTTCTCTGCTAATACAGTAGGTAGATTGTGATATATAATGAAAACTTAAATTACAGTGTTTTCATGCTATGTAGTATATTTCTATGTATAGATAATGTATAAAGTCTTTTAAAGGATTCCTATCAGTCATGTGAAAGATCAGGGTTTAAACAAGTTAGAATATATATTTTATTTTTTCAGGAAGCTCACTATCTGTTTGGGAAACCTTCTAATCTACACAGTTTATTGGTATAAGGCGACATACCTAACAAATACAAAAAACATCCCCCCTCCGTTTAGATTTGGTGGTCCTTTTAAAAGGACATTCTAATATAAAAATGTTAAAATTTGATAGCACATGCAATTTCGGCATTATTGGCCTTAGCTTACTATACATTTTAAACCCCCCAAATTGTGTGAAAGGGACATGAAAATCAGGCAGAGCGTGCACTTTTAAGAGACTTCAATTTACTTCTATTCAAATTTATTTTGTTTTGTTGGTATCCTTTGTTGAAAAGCATACTTAGGTAGCCTCAGGAGTCAGCAATACACTACAACAAGTTAGCTGCTGATTGGTGGCTGAACCCTGTCGCCTCTTTTCACTAGCTCACCGGATGTGCTCAGCTAGGTCAAGCGAGTGGTGCCTTGTTACTCTGGAGATTACATTAAGTTTGCATGGGTTAAACGTATATTTTGTTTGCAAGCAACAGCATAGTATTAAAATGCCCTATTACATCATATATATATATTTATTTATTCTGCACTTATATATTTATTAAAGCACATGGGAAAAATCCTGCTTGAGAACCGCAATTTCCTCTCATGAGCAGGACACGGCTGTGGTTTTACCACTCCTGTTTGTCTTTTCTGCCATGTACTGATCAGTAGCTGCAATGCTTGTGACTCCCAAAAAGCAGTTAAACACATAGGTAAATAGCAAGATAGAACCAGTACTACAAAATGTATATACCTCATTTGTGCTTTACAATGTTCCTTTAAAGGGACAGTAAAGTTAAAATGAAACTTTCATGAATATGGTCTTTCCAAAATATAGGTTACTTAAAAATGTACATGAAATATGTCATTTGGTAAAGCTCGTTACAGGTAAAAATGATAGTACTTACTTAAACTGCCAAAATGCAATTGTAATTTTTGGTAATCATATACTGCAGTCACTATAGAGATATCTATAAATTTGACAATAATATTAGTATTAAAATTAATATTTGATCCCTTGTTCTTGATTAGTTATCTTTATAGAAACCTTGAATTATATTTATGTAAAAACTAGATTATGAATCAATTATACACGCTTATTCCGTTACAATATTCTATACAAAACAGATCATAAAAATATATCTCTAAAATTAACCTTACTCACAATGAATCGCATTAAAATACCCCAAATGATACCAGAGTAGTCTATAATTAGCCAATAACTCTAATGCTGAACTCTTATAACCATCAGAGAAATTGTATATTAACACAATAACCAATTTATATGCAATTTCTAAGAGATTTCATAATAAGTAAAACTGACATAAATATAGAAGTACAAAATCTTTTCTAGCAAATAAAATTATTTAGCATTAATATGACTAGTTCTAAACTACGCAGGACTATGAATATAAACTTAAAATACCAAATATTCCTTTAAATCACCAGCTTCAATTTAACTATAGCTATAGAATACCTTTGATTTAAATATTATATATACTTAACAATCGCGTATACTTTACCAAATAACCAGATGAGTGTTCTGCTTCCGGAGTTTCTTGTGGGTCATATAAGAAGGAATTATTCCACTATTGCAAGGATACAGGCCTCAAATTTATTATCTTTCTTATCCTAAGAAAGTGTCCTAAAATTGCAGAGAAGATACTTAGCACAAATATGTGTTTTTCTCTCTGTCAAAGTGAATTCTCACTCTTCGAGTCTGTGTCCCCCCTTGTCTAGTGTGTGTGTGCTTTTATCAAAGATAAACCACTCCTTATTTTCTTCCTAATGGGAAAGAGTCCTCAGCTGCATTCATTATTTATGGGAAATAAGACCCTGGTCACCAGGAGGAGGCAAAGACCCACCAGCCAAAGGCTTAAATACTCCTCCCACTTCCCCTATCCCCCAGTCATTCTTTGCCTTTTGTCCCAGGAGGTTGGCAGAGAAGTGTCAGAAGTTTTTTTTTTTTTTTTCATTTGTTCTACTTTTTGTTAATTTTAATATGTCTCTTATGGAGGGTGCTACCCTTCGACATGGGACAGAAGTTTTAAGTAGTCCTGTTAGCCTCTTGTGGAGGGCCTGGGCAAAAGTTAGAGTCCGGAGATGCAGTGGGAGCAGCACTTGGTGTTGTCGAACTTTGCTTCGCTACCTGCGGGCTTCTCTTGAGTCCATGACGGAGGCGCTGCCACTATTCGTCACACTTGAAGGGCTGTGTTCCTGTTCCACTGCGTAGATTCCTGTAAGATCGTTTCATTTTATTACATTGTCTGTAATGTGATTTATTATGACAGTATAGTATGGGCCTTACTGAGGCACCTTCAGTACAGATCTTGGAATCAAGGGATATTTCCTCCTTAGGGTGGTTTGGGTCTCTTTTCATTTTTCTTATGTGATTCAAACTGCAGTATGTGGTATTTTTTTGGGCTTGTGAATGCAGGCCTAGGACTAAAAACCTTCGGGTTATGGGTTTATGCCTGTTTGTGCAGTCTTGCGTATCCTTTTATGTGGACCTAGTTTTGCCACCTTTTGGTGGCACGCTTTTGGATTTCGCGGGGCATCTGCTGACCGTGCGTGTTTACGCTTGGGCGGGGTTCTTCCCCTTCCACATTCCTGATTAAGTGGCGACGGAGGAAAAGAGTTTGCTCCACTGAGGTCTGGTCATAGTAGGTGGCGAGTGCCCCAGCCATTGTGTGTCAGGTGCCAGTCATTTGTTTTTTGTTTTCCAATATTGGCGTTTATATTCGTCCTAGCCATGGAGGATTCCCATGCCGGGAATATAGTCTTATCAGATGATAAGACATTGTTGCAAGTCTACCACTCTTGTCTCTTGTGTGTGCATAGTTTGTCGGGTCCCTCGGGCTCGGGGGACCTTGGATCTGCTGAGCCCTTGGCCTCCGGGGGCTCTGTTCTTCAGGAGGCGCCTTCCCAATCGCACACTCCTTTTGCTTTCGCAGGTGACCCTGACTTTGATGTCTCCTACGCACAGGGTGCATTATTTCCCCCGGAGATGGTGGGACATTTTTGTTAATATTTTATTGGCGCTGATTCGTCTGCAAGATCTTGAGGTTTTCTTTCAGTTGTGTGCCTGCCTGCCTATCCCATGTGTCCAGACCGTGACCGCACTATAATATTCCCCCAGGGGTTGATTGTTCCCCCATGTTGTGCATTTTGTTATAGGATTGTGCGGCTGTGTGTCCTACTACAACGTCTTTTTGATTTGTTGGGGAATCCTCTCCTTTTTCGTCCGGGGACTTCAGTTCAGAATAGATGATGAATTTTATCTCCGGTTGGTCTCTTATGATTTTTCCCAGCCTCTTTTTCGGAGGGTTCCGGTCTCTGTTTGGCAGGTCCTGCGGAGACATACAACAACTAGTAAAACTAATTGTAATAAGGGATACAATCCAGTTTTAGAAAAGAACCAGTTCCACAATAGTATAGTACCAGTAAACTCTGCTAGAACAGAGATTGTTGCAATATTAAAAGTGTTCCATATCATTCATACATTTGCACTTTATTGTTATCAACTAGGAACATGCACGCATACGGTAGCAGGGCTACAAGTTAAAAACACTTAAACTCAGTGGATTTTGTGGCTATTGACAGTCCTCAGTCCGTAAATAATTAAGAGTAAGCCCTTACAATCCAAGGGCTGCTTTAATATTACTTATAATATTAATAAGGACCAGAGGTTGTCATATGTATCATTAAGTTAAGAGTACATTACTTTTACCACAAGAGCAAGCTGATTAAAAAAACAGACAGGAGAGACGAAGCTACTCCTGACGGACAGTAGCTTCGTCTCTCCTGTATGTTTTTTTTAATCAGCTTGCTCTTGTGGTAAAAGTAATGTACTCTTAACTTAATGATACATATGACAACCTCTGGTCCTTATTAATATTTTAAGTAATATTAAAGCAGTTCTCGGATTGTAAGGGCTTAGTTTACTCTTAATTATTTACGGACTGAGGACTGTCAATAGCCACAAAATACTTTATGCAGTACATATTGCGATTGTGCAATCCACTGAGTTTAAGTGTTTTTAACTTGTAGCCCTGCTACTGTATGCGTGCATGTTCCTAATTGATAACAATAAAGTGCAAATGCATGAATGATATGGAACACTTTTAATATTGCAACAATCTCTGTTCTAGCCGGGTTTACTGGTACTATACTATTGTGGAACTGGTTCTTTTCTAAAACTGGATTGTATCCCTTATTACAATTAGTTTTACTAGTTGTTGTATGTTTCTAAACCAGTTAATCACAACAGGTATTTTCTTTTAATAGTTTAAGCATTCATGTGCGATTACATATAAGATAATATCAGAGATACCTGCTATTTTTCTAACTGTTACCCCCTAACCCATTTTCTAAAGCCTGCGGAGACATAGTTCCTTCTGGGCAGATGCCTTTGGGTGCCCTTGTTTATTTTATCCGAGTCGGATTTATTTACATTATATTTTTTTTCTCTTGTAAAGGTGTATCCAGTCCACGGGTTCATCCATTACTTGTGGGATATGCTCCTTCCCAACAGGAAGTTGCAAGAGGACACCCACAGCAGAGCTGTCTATATCGCTCCTCCTCTAACTGCCACCCCCAGTCATTCACTTGCAAGCTTTCGACAAGAAAGGAAGTATCAAGAGATATGTGGTGACTTAGTGTAGTTTTACCTTCAATCAAAAGTTTATTTTTAAACGGTACCGGCGTTATACTGTTTCACTCTCATGCAGAAATTGGAAGAAGAATCTGCCTGGAGGTTTGATGATCTTATCGGTTTGTAACTAAGGTCCATTGCTGTTCTCACACATAACTGAAGAATATGGAAAGAAAACTTCAGTTGGGGGGACGATTGGCAAATCACCTGATTTGAGGTATGTTCAGTATATTTTTTCTAGAGAGATGAGGTCTAGAAAATGCTGACAGTGCCTGATATATTTGAGGTAAGCCTGATACAGTGATTTAACAGCGACTGGGGTTATGCTTAAAAGATAAGGGTAATTGCTCTTGCAAGGTGTATCCAGTCCACGGATTCATCCTTGTGGGATATTCTCATTCCCTACAGGAAGTGGCAAAGAGAGCACACAGCAGAGCTGTCCATATAGCTCCCCCCCCTAGCTCCATCCCCCAGTCATTCTCTTTGCTGCTCTAGCAGTAGGGCATCTCCACGGGAGGGTGAATTGAATGTGGTGTTAGATTTGTAGTTTTATATCTTCAATCAAAAGAGGAGAGGTCAGAAAGCGACTGCTACCTCTCTTTCCTTCTGGCTGAAAAGCATCATCCGATTGGCTTATGAGACTGCTGGGCAGCAGCCTCCTGAACGAATTACAGCTCACTCTACCAGAGCTGTGGCTTCCACATGGGCTTTCAAGTATGAGGCTTCTGTTGAACAGATTTGTAAGGCAGCGACTTGGTCTTCACTGCATATTTTTCCAAATTTTACAAATTCGATACTTTTGCTTCTTCGGAGGCTATTTTTGGGAGAAAGGTTTTACAAGCAGTGGTGCCTTCCGTTTAAGGTACCTGTCTTGTTCCCTCCCTTCATCCGTGTCCTAAAGCTTTGGTATTGGTATCCCACAAGTAAGGATGAATCCGTGGACTGGATACACCTTGCAAGAGAAAACAGAATTTATGCTTACCTGATAAATTACTTTCTCTTGCGGTGTATCCAGTCCACGGCCCGCCCTGGCAATTAAGTCAGGTTAAATTTTTTTTGTTTAAACTACAGTCACCACTGCACCCTATGGTTTCTCCTTTTCTCCTAGCCTTCGGTTGAATGACTGGGGGGTGGAGCTAGGGGGGGAGCTATATGGACAGCTCTGCTGTGTGCTCTCTTTGCCACTTCCTGTAGGGAATGAGAATATCCCACAATATCCGTCGACTGGATACACCGCAAGAGAAAGTAATTTATCAGGTAAGCATAAATTCTGTTTTTTATGTTAACCCTCATAGTACTTAGTGTTAAAACGTTTGCATTACTTAACAGAAAAAACGTTTTTTTCTCTGAGGGTGATAAATCTTTATTTGGGGCCTAGTTTTCCACATGGCTGTTATTTTACTCCTAGGAGTAGTTTTTTATGGCCCTCTGACTGTGAGTGCATGGTGGGAGGGGCCTATTTTCGCGCACTTTATGCGCAGTTGTTATACAGACTGAGACATCTAGCTTCCCTAAAGGAGTACTCTGGCATCTAGGACCACTATAGAGGGGTTCTTTCCTGCAAAAATAGTAGTTTAAGGGCATGTAGGAGCCCCACAGTAAAGCTGTGGCAGTATATTTGACTGTGTTTTAACGGTGTTACAGTTTTTCTAATCCGTTTTTGGGCCTAAGGGGTTAATCATCCATTTGCAAGTGGGTGCAATGCTGCTTTAGTCTCTTGTACACACTGTAAAAATTTCGTAGAGTTTACTGCTTTTTAACACTGATTTGCAGTTTATGTGATAGTTTTTTTTTCTCTTAAAGGTACAGTACCGTTTTTGTTTAATTGCTTTTTCACATTTATTAAAGTGTTTTCCAAGCTTGCTGGTCTCATTACTAGTCTGTTAAACATGTCTGACATAGAAGAAACTCCTTGTTCATTATGTTTAGAAGCCATTGTGGAACCCCCTATTAGAATGTGTACCAAATGCATTAACCTTTCTATAAGTTATAAAGACCATATTATGGCTTTTAAAGATTTATCACCAGAGGTTTCTCAGACTGACAAAAGGGAGATTATGCCATCTAACTCTACCCATGTGTCAGAACCTATAACTTCTGCTCAAGTGACGCCAAGTACATCTGGCACGTCCAATGCGTTTACTTTACAGGACATGGCGGCAGTTATGAATCATACTCTCACAGAGGTATTGTCCAAACTGCCAGGGTTACAAGGAAAGCGAGACAGCTCTGGAGCTAGAAGCAGGAGAGCTTCTATCTGTGGGTGACATTTCTGATTCAGGGAAGGCGTTCCTTCAGTCTGCCTCTGAAATGACCGCATTTAAATTTAAACTTGAACACCTCCGCGTGTTGCTCAGGGAGGTTTTAGCGACTCTGGATGACTGTGACACCATTGTAGTCCCAGAGTAGTTGTGTAAAATGGACAAATACTTTGCTGTGCCTGTTTACACTGATGTTTTTCCAATCCCTAAGAGGTTTTCAGAAATTATTACGAAGGAATGGGATAGACCAGGTGTACTGTTCTCTCCCCCTCCTGCCTTTAAAAAGATGTTTCCCATTGATGCCGCTACACGGGACTCGTGGCAGACGGTCCCTAAGGTGCAGGGAGCAGTCTCTACCCTAGCTAAACGTACAACTATTCCCGTCGAGGACAGTTGTGCTTTCCTAGATCCAATGGATAAAAAACTAGAGGGCTTCCTTAAAAAGATCTTTATACAACAAGGTTTTATTCTCCAGCCTCTTGCATGCATTGCCCCAGTCACTGCTGCAGCCGCTTTCTGGTTCGAGTCTCTTGAAGAGGCTCTACAGGTGGAGACCCCGCTGGATGATATCCTAGACAGGCTTAAAGCTCTTAAGTTAGCCAATTCATTTATTTCTGACGCCGTTTTTCATTTAACAAAGCTAACGGCTAAGAATTCAGGTTTTGCCTTTCAGGCGCGTAGGGTGCTATGGCTTAAATCCTGGTCAGCTGACGTTACTTCAAACTCTAAGCTTCTTAACATCCCCTTCAAAGGGCAGACCCTATTCGGGCCTGGATTGAAGGAGATCATTTCTAATATTACTGGAGGAAAAGGCCACACCCTTCCCCAGGATAGGTCCAACAAATCAAGGACCAAACAGACCAATTTTCGTTCCTTTCGAAACTTCAAGAGTGGCGCAGCTTCAACTTCCTCTGCTGCAAAACAAGAAGGAAATTTTGCCCAGTCCAAGCCAGTCTGGAGACCTAATCAGGCTTGGAACAAGGGAAAGCAGGCCAAAAAACCTGCTGCTGCCTCTAAGACAGGATGAAGGAGTAGCCCCCGATCCGGGACCGGATCTAGTTGGGGGCAGACTTTCTCTCTTCGCCCAGGCTTGGGCAAGAGACGTCCAGGATCCCTGGGCTCTGGAGATTATTTCCCAGGGATATCTTCTGGATTTCAAAGCCTCGTCTCCAAAGGGGAGATTTCATCTCTCACAATTATCTGCAAACCAGATAAAGAGAGAGGCATTCTTACGTTGTGTTCAAGACCTTCTGGTCATGGGAGTGATCCACCCAGTTCCAATGGAGGAACAGGGGCAGGGATTCTATTCAAATCTGTTCATAGTTGCCAAAAAAGAGGGAACGTTCAGACCAATCTTGGATCTCAAGATCCTAAACAAATTTCTCAGGGTCCCATCCTTCAAGATGGAGACTATTCGAACCATCCTAACTATGATCCAGGAGGGTCAATATATGACTACCGTGGATCTAAAGGATGCTTATCTCCACATTCCGATACACAGAGATCATCATCGGTTTCTCAGGTTTGCCTTCCTAGACAGGCATTACCAGTTTGTGGCTCTTCACTTCGGGTTAGCCACGGCACCAAGAATCTTTACGAAGGTTCTAGGGTCCCTACTAGCGGTTCTAAGGCCACGAGGCATAGCGGTGGCTCCTTACCTAGACGACATTCTGATACAGGCGTCGACTTTTCAAATCGCCAAGTCCCATACGGACATTGTTCTGGCATTCCTGAGGTCTCACGGGTGGAAGGTGAACGAAGAAAGGAGTTCTCTCTCCCCTCTCACAAGAGTTTCCTTCCTAGGAACTCTGATAGATTCAGTAGAAATGAAGATTTTTCTGACAGAAGTCAGGTTGTCAAAACTTCTAACTTCCTGCCGTGCTCTTTATTCCACTTTTCAGCCGTCAGTGGCTCAGTGTATGGAAGTAATCGGCTTAATGGTAGCGGCAATGGACATAGTTTCGTTTGCTCGCCTACATCTCAGACCGCTGCAACTTTGCATGCTCAGTCAGTGGAATGGGGATTACACAGATTTGTCCCCACTGCTAAATCTGGATCAGGATACCAGGGATTCTCTTCTCTGGTGGCTATCTCGGGTCCATCTGTCCAGGGGAATGAGCTTCCGCAGGCCAGAATGGACTATAGTGGCAGATGCCAGCCTACTGGGCTGGGGCGCAGTCTGGAACTCCCTGAAGGCTCAGGGCTTGTGGTCTCAGGAGGAAGCCCTCCTTCCGATAAACATTCTGGAACTAAGAGCGATATTCAATGCTCTTCAAGCTTGGCCTCAGCTAGCGGAGGTCAGGTTCATCAGATTTCAGTCGGACAATATCACGGCTGTGGCCTATATCAACCATCAGGGGGGAACAAGAAACCCCCTGGCAATGTTGGAGGTTTCAAAGATAATTCTATGGGCAGAGGTTCACTCTTGCCATCTTTCAGATATCCATATCCCAGGAGTAGAGAACTGGGAGGCGGATTTTTTAAGTCGGCAGACTTTTCATCTGGGGGATTGGGAGCTCCATCCAGAGGTATTTGCCCAGTTGATTCAACTATGGGGCAAACCAGAACTGGATCTCATGGCGTCTCGTCAGAATGCCAAGCTTCCTCGTTACGGGTCCAGGGACCCCAAGGCAGCGCTGATAGATGTTCTAGCAGCGCCCTGGTCCTTCAGCCTGGCTTATGTGTTTCCACCGTTTCCTCTGCTCCCTCGTCTGATTGCCAAGATCAAGCAGGAGAGAGCTTCGGTGATTTTGATAGCTCCTGCGTGGCCACGCAGGACTTGGTATGCAGATCTGGTGGACATGTCATCCTTTCCACCATGGACTCTGCCGCTAAGCCAGGACCTTCTACTTCAAGGTCCTTTCAAACATCCAAATCTAAATTCTCTGCGTCTGACTGCTTGGAGATTGAACGCTTGATTCTATCGAAGCGTGGTTTTTCCGATTTGGTCATTGATACCTTAATTCAGGCTCGAAAGCCTGTCACCAGGAAAATCCATCATAAGATATGGTGTAAAAAACTGGTGTGAATCCAAGTGTTACTCATGGAGTAAAGTCAGGATTCCTAGAATCTTATCCTTTCTCCAAGAGGGATTGGAGAAAGGATTATCTGCTAGTTCCTTAAAGGGACAGATTTCTGCTCTGTCTATTCTTTTGCACAAACGTCTGGCAGTGGTTCCAGACGTTCAGGCGTTTTGTCAGGCTTTAGTTCGAATCAAGCCTGTGTTTAAACCTGTTGCTCCACCATGGAGTTTAAATTTAATTCTTAAAGTTCTTCAAGGGGTTCCGTTTGAACCTTTGCATTCCATAGATATTAAACTTTTATCTTGGAAAGTTCTGTTTTTAGTAGCTATCTCCTCGGCTCGAAGAGTTTCGGAGTTATCTGCTTTACAGTGTGATTCCCCTTATCTGATTTTCCATGCAGATAAGGTAGTTTTGCGTACCAAACCTCGGTTTCTTCCTAAGGTAGTATCTAATAAGAATATCAATCAGGAGATTGTTGTTCCTTCATTATGTCCTAATCCTTCCTCAAAGAAGGAACGTCTTTTACACAATCTTGATGTGGTTCGTGCTTTAAAGTTTTATTTACAAGCTACTAAGGATTTTCGTCAAACATCTGCTTTGTTTGTTGTCTACTCTGGACAGAGGAGAGGCCAAAAGGCTTCGGCAACTTCTCTTTCTTTTTTGCTAAGAAGCATAATCCACTTAGCTTATGAGACTGCTGGCCAGCAGCCTCCTGAAAGAATTACAGCTCATTCCACTAGAGCGGTGGCTTCCACATGGGCTTTTAAAAATGAGGCATCTGTTGAACAGATTTGTAAGGCGGCGACTTGGTCTTCGCTTCATACTTTTTCTAAATTCTACAAATTCGATACTTTTGCTTCTTCGGAGGCTATTTTTGGGAGAAAGGTCTTACAGGCAGTGGTGCCCTCCGTTTCAGTGTCTGCCTTGTCCCTCCCTTCATTCGTGTCCTAAAGCTTTGGTATTGGTATGTTGCTCCGCCATGGAGTTTAAATTTAATTCTTAAAGTTCTTCAAGGGGTTCCGTTTGAACCTTTGCATTCCATAGATATTAAACTTTTATCTTGGAAAGTTCTGTTTTTAGTAGCTATCTCCTCGGCTCAAAGAGTTTCGGAGTTATCTGCTTTACAGTGTGATTCCCCTTATTTGATTTTCCATGCAGATAAGGTAGTTTTGCGTACCAAACCTGGATTTCTTCCTAAGGTAGTATCTAATAAAAATATCAATCAGGAGATTGTTGTTCCTTCATTATGTCCTAATCCTTCCTCAAAGAAGGAACGTCTTTTACACAATCTTGATGTGGTTCGTGCTTTAAAGTTTTATTTACAAGCTACTAAGGATTTTCGTCAAACATCTGCTTTGTTTTTTGTCTACTCTTGACTGAGGAGAGGCCAAAAGGCTTCGGCAACTTCTCTTTCTTTTTTACTAAGAAGCATAATCCGCTTAGCTTATGAGACTGCTGGCCAGCTGCCTCCTGAAAGAATTACAGCTCATTCCACTAGAGCGGTGGCTTCCACATGGGCTTTTAAAAATGAGGCCTCTGTTGAACAGATTTGTAAGGCGGCGACTTGGTCTTCGCTTCATACTTTTTCTAAATTCTACAAATTCAATACTTTTGCTTCTTCGGAGGCTATTTTTGGGAGAAAGGTCTTACAGGCAGTGGTGCCCTCTGTTTCAGTGTCTGCCTTGTCCCTCCCTTCATCCGTGTCCTAAAGCTTTGGTATTGGTATCCCACAAGTAATGGATGAACCCGTGGACTGGATACACCTTTACAAGAGAAAACAAAATTTATGCTTACCTGATAAATTTTTTTCTCTTGTGGTGTATCCAGTCCATGGCCCGCCCTGTCATTTTTAGGCAGGTGTTTTCTCCTGTTAAGTGTAGTCAGTCCACGGGTCATCCATTACTTATGGAATATTTCTCTTCCTAACAGGAAACTGCAAGAGAATTACCCAGCAGAGCTTGCTATATAGCTCTTCCCCTCACCTGTCATACTCAGTCATTCTCTTGCAGCCTAACTAGATAGGAAGCTGTGAGAGATCTGTGGTGTTTTTTTAACTTAGTTTATTTCTACAATCAAAAGTTTGTTATTTTTAAATGGCACCAGAGTGTGCTGTTTGTTCTCAGGCAGCTTTAGAAGAAGAATCTGCCTGGGTTTTTTTCTATGGTCTTAGCAGACGTAACTAAGACCCACTGGCTGTTCTCATCTGAGGAAAAGTGAGGTAACTTCAGAGAAGGGGAATAGCATGCAGGGTCCCCCTGCAACAAAGAGGTATGTGCAGTAAATTATTTTCTGAGGAATGGAATTGACTGAGAAAATACTGCTGATACCATTGTAAAGTAAGTTCAGCCTTAAATGCAGCGATAGCGACTGGTATCAGGCTTATGTGTGTGTGTGTGTGCACTGAATGTATTTTCTAAGGAATGGAATTGACTCTGAAAAACATAATTTATGTAAGAACTTACCTGATAAATTCATTTCTTTCATATTAGCAAGAGTCCATGAGCTAGTGACGTATGGGATATACATTCCTACCAGGAGGGGAAAAGTTTCCCAAACCTCAAAATGCCTATAAATACACCCCTCACCACACCCACAAATCAGTTTAACGCATAGCCAAGAAGTGGGGTGATAAAAAAGTGTGAAAGCATATAAAATAAGGAATTGGAATAATTGTGCTTTATACAAAATCATAACCATCACAAAAAAAGGGCGGGCCTCATGGACTCTTGCTAATATGAAAGAAATGAATTTATCAGGTAAGTTCTTACATAAATTATGTTTTCTTTCATGTAATTAGCAAGAGTCCATGAGCTAGTGACGTATGGGATAATGATTACCCAAGATGTGGATCTTTCCACACAAGAGTCACTAGAGAGGGAGGGATAAAATAAAGACAGCCAATTCCGCTGAAAATAATACACACCCAAAATAAAGTTTAATGAAAAACATAAGCAGAAGATTCAAACTGAAACCGCTGCCTGAAGTACTTTTCTACCAAAAACTGCTTCAGAAGAAGAAAATACATCAAAATGGTAGAATTTAGTAAAAGTATGCAAAGAGGACCAAGTTGCTGCTTTGCAAATCTGATCAACCGAAGCTTCATTCCTAAACGCCCAGGAAGTAGAAACTGACCTAGTAGAATGAGCTGTAATCCTCTGAGGCGGAGTTTTACCCGACTCAACATAGGCAAGATAAATTAAAGATTTCAACCAAGATGCCAAAGAAATGGCAGAAGCTTTCTGGCCTTTTCTAGAACCGGAAAAGATAACAAATAGACTAGAAGTCTTTCGGAAAGATTTAGTAGCTTCAACATAATATTTCAAAGCTCTAACAACATCCAAAGAATGCAACAATTTCTCCTTAGAATTCTTAGGATTAGGACATAATGAAGGAACCACAATTTCTCTACTAATGTTGTTGGAATTCACAACTTTAGGTAAAAATTCAAAAGAAGTTCGCAACACCGCCTTATCCTGATGAAAAATCAGAAAAGGAGACTCACAAGAAAGAGCAGATAATTCAGAAACTCTTCTGGCAGAAGAGATGGCCAAAAGGAACAAAACTTTCCAAGAAAGTAATTTAATGTCCAATTAATGCATAGGTTCAAATGGAGGAGCTTGAAGAGCCCCCAGAACCAAATTCAAACTCCAAGGAGGAGAAATTGACTTAATGACAGGCTTTATACGAACTAAAGCTTGTACAAAACAATGAATATCAGGAAGAATAGCAATCTTTCTGTGAAAAAGAACAGAAAGAGCAGAGATTTGTCCTTTCAAGGAACTTGCGGACAAACCCTTATCTAAACCATCCTGAAGAAACTGTAATATTCTCGGTATTCTAAAAGAATGCCAAGAAAAATGATGAGAAAGACACCAAGAAATATAAGTCTTCCAGACTCTATAATATATCTCTCTAGATACAGATTTACGAGCCTGTAACATAGTATCAATCACAGAGTCAGAGAAACCTCTTTGACCAAGAATCAAGCGTTCAATCTCCATACCTTTAAATTTAAGGATTTCAGATCCTGATGGAAAAAAGGACCTTGAGACAGAAGGTCTGGTCTTAACGGAAGAGTCCACGGTTGGCAAGAGACCATCCGGACAAGATCCGCATACCAAAACCTGTGAGGCCATGCCGGAGCTACCAGCAGAACAAACGAGCATTCCTTCAGAATCTTGGAGATTACTCTTGGAAGAAGAACTAGAGGCGGAAAGATATAGGCAGGATGATACTTCCAAGGAAGTGATAATGCATCCACTGCCTCCGCCTGAGGATCCCGGGATCTGGACAGATACCTGGGAAGTTTCTTGTTTAGATGAGACGCCATCAGATCTATTTCTGGAAGTTCCCACATTTGAACAATCTGAAGAAATACCTCTGGGTGAAGAGACCATTCGCCCGGATGCATCGTTTGGCGACTGAGATAATCCGCTTCCCAATTGTCTATACCTGGGATATGAACCGCAGAGATTAGACAGGAGCTGGATTCCGCCCAAACCAAAATTCGAGATACTTCTTTCATAGCCAGAGGACTGTGAGTCCCTCCTTGATGATTGATGTATGCCACAGATGTGACATTGTCTGTCTGAAAACAAATGAACGATTCTCTCTTCAGAAGAGGCCAAAACTGAAGAGCTCTGAAAATTGCACGGAGTTCCAAAATATTGATCGGTAATCTCACCTCCTGAGATTCCCAAACTCCTTGTGCCGTCAGAGATCCACACACAGCTCCCCAACCTGTGAGACTTGCATCTGTTGAAATTACAGTCCAGGTCGGAAGCACAAAAGAAGCCCCCTGAATTAAACGATGGTGATCTGTCCACCACGTTAGAGAGTGTCGAACAATCGGTTTTAAAGATATTAATTGAGATATCTTTGTGTAATCCTTGCACCATTAATTCAGCATACAGAGCTGAAGAGGTCGCATGTGAAAACGAGCAAATGGGATCGCGTCCGATGCAGCAGTCATAAGACCTAGAATTTCCATGCATAAGGCTACCGAAGGGAATGATTGTGACTGAAGGTTTCGACAAGCTGCAATCAATTTTAGACGTCTCTTGTCTCTTAAAGACAGAGTCATGGACACTGAATCTATCTGGAAACCCAGAAAGGTTACCCTTGTCTGAGGAATCAAAGAACTTTTTGGTAAATTGATCCTCCAACCATGATCTTGAAGAAACAACACAAGTCGATTCGTATGAGATTCTGCTAAATGTAAAGACTGAGCAAGTACCAAGATATCGTCCAAATAAGGAAATACCACAATACCCTGTTCTCTGATTACAGACAGAAGGGCACCGAGAACCTTTGAAAAAATTCTTGGAGCTGTAGCTAGGCCAAACGGTAGAGCCACAAACTGGTAATGCTTGTTCCAGAAAAGAGAATCTCAGGAACTGATAATGATCTGGATGAATCGGAATATGCAGATATGCATCCTGTAAATCTATTGTGGACATATAATTCCCTTGCTGAACAAAAGGCAAGATAGTCCTTACAGTTACCATCTTGAACGTTGGTATCCTTACATAACGATTCAATATTTTTAGATCCAGAACTGGTCTGAAGGAATTCTCCTTCTTTGGTACAATGAAGAGATTTGAATAAAACCCCATCCCCTGTTCCGGAACTGGAACTGGCATAATTACTCCAGCCAACTCTAGATCTGAAACACAATTCAGAAATGCTTGAGCTTTCACTGGATTTACTGGGACACGGGAAAGAAAAAATCTCTTTGCAGGGGGTCTCATCTTGAAACCAATTCTGTACCCTTCTGAAACAATGTTCTGAATCCAAAGATTGTGAACGAAATTGATCCAAATTTCTTTGAAAAAACGTAACCTGCCCCCTACCAGCTGAGCTGGAATGAGGGCCGCACCTTCATGTGGACTTAGAAGCAGGCTTTGCCTTTCTAGCAGGCTTGGATTTATTCCAGACTGGAGATGGTTTCCAAACTGAAACTGCTCCTGAGGATGAAGGATCAGGCTTTTGTTCTTTGTTGAAACGAAAGGAACGAAAACGATTATTAGCCCTGTTTTTACCTTTAGATTTTTTATCCTGTGGTAAAAAAGTTCCTTTCCCACCAGTAACAGTTGAGATAATAGAATCCAACTGAGAACCAAATAATTTGTTACCCTGGAAAGAAATGGAAAGTAGAGTTGATTTAGAAGCCATATCAGCATTCCAACTCTTAAGCCATAAAGCTCTTCTAGCTAAAATAGCTAGAGACATAAACCTGACATCAACTCTGATAATATCAAAAATGGCATCACAGATAAAATTATTAGCATGCTGAAGAAGAATAATAATATCATGAGAATCATGATTTGTTACTTGTTGCGCTAAAGTTTCCAACCAAAAAGTTGAAGCTGCAGCAACATCAGCCAATGATATAGCAGGTCTAAGAAGATTACCTGAACACAGATAAGCTTTTCTTAGAAAGGATTCAATTTTCCTATCTAAAGGATCTTTAAACGAAGTACCATCTGACGTAGGAATGGTAGTACATTTAGCAAGGGTAGAAATAGCCCCATCAACTTTAGGGATTTTGTCCCAAAATTCTAACCTGTCAGACGGTACAGGATATAATTGCTTAAAACGTTTAGAAGGAGTAAATGAATTACCCAATTTATCCCATTCTTTGGAAATTACTGCAGAAATAGCATTAGGAACAGGAAAAACTTCTGGAATAACCACAGGAGATTTAAATACCTTATCTAAACGTTTAGAATTAGTATCAAGAGGACCAGAATCCTCTATTTCTAAAGCAATTAATACTTCTTTAAGTAAAGAACGAATAAATTCCATTTTAAATAAATATGAAGATTTATCAGCATCAATCTCTGAAACAGAATCCTCTGAACCAGAAGAGTCATCAGAATCAGAATGATGATGTTCATTTAAAAATTCATCTGTAGGGAGAGAAGTTTTAAAAGATTTTTTACGTTTACTAGAAGGAGAAATAACAGACATAGCCTTCTTGATGGATTCAGAAACAAAATCTCTTATGTTATCAGGAACATTCTGCACCTTAGATGTTGAAGGAACTGCAACAGACAATGGTACTTTACTAAAGGAAATATTATCTGCATTAACAAGTTTGTCATGACAATTAATACAAACAACAGCCGGAGGAATAGCTACCAATAGTTTACAGCAGATACACTTAGCTTTGGTAGATCCAGCACTAGACAGCGATTTTCCTGTAGTATCTTCTGACTCAGATGCAACGTGAGAGATCTTGCAATATGTAAGAGAAAAAACAACATATAAAGCAAAATTGATCAAATTCCTTAAATGACAGTTTCAGGAATGGGAAAAAATGCCAAAGAACAAGCTTCTAGCAACCAGAAGCAATGAAAAATGAGACTTAAATAATGTGGAGACAAAAGCGACGCCCATATTTTTTAGCGCCAAATAAGACGCCCACATTATTTGGCGCCAAAAATGACGCCACATCCGGAAAACGCCGACATTTTTGGCGCAAAATAACGTAAATAAATGACGCAACTTCCGGCGACACGTATGACGCCGGAAACGGAAAAGAATTTTTGCGCCAAAAAAGTCAGCGCCAAGAATGACGCAATAAAATGAAGCATTTTCAGCCCCCGCGAGCCTAACAGCCCACAGGGAAAAAATAGTCAAATTTTTGAAGGTAAGAAAAAATGAATAATTTAAATGCATAATCCCAAATATGAAACTGACTGTCTGAAAAATAAGGAAAGTTGAACATTCTGAGTCAAGGCAAATAAATGTTTGAATACATATATTTAGAACTTTATAAACAAAGTGCCCAACCATAGCTTAGAGTGTCACAGAAAATAAGATTTACTTACCCCAGGACACTCATCTACATGTTTGTAGAAAGCCAAACCAGTACTGAAACGAGAATCAGCAGAGGTAATGGTATATATAAGAGTATATCGTCGATCTGAAAAGGGAGGTAAGAGATGAATCTCTACGACCGATAACAGAGAACCTATGAAATAGACCCCGTAGAAGGAGATCACTGCATTCAAATAGGCAATACTCTCCTCACATCTCTCTGACATTCACTGCACGCTGAGAGGAAAACCGGGCTCCAACTTGCTGCGGAGCGCATATCAACGTAGAATCTAGCACAAACTTACTTCACCACCTCCATCGGAGGCAAAGTTTGTAAAAACTGAATTGTGGGTGTGGTGAGGGGTGTATTTATAGGCATTTTGAGGTTTGGGAAACTTTGCCCCTCCTGGTAGGAATGTATATCCCATACGTCACTAGCTCATGGACTCTTGCTAATTACATGAAAGAAATACTGTTAATACTGAAATAATGTGTGAGCCTTAACTGCAGTAAAAGCGACTGGTAGCAGGCTTGTAAATAATAATACATAACTTTTAAATGTATGTTTAAAACGTTTACTGGCATGTTAATCGTTTTTTGTGAGGTACTTTGTGATAAAATTTATTGGGGCTTGATTTTTACCACATGGCCATTTTTGTTTTCTGCATAGAAACAGTTTCTGAACTTCCCCACTGTTGTAATATGAGTGGGAGGGGCCTATTTTAGCGCTTTTTTTGCGCAGTAAAAATTCAGTCACAATCTGTCTACTTCATCCTCCATGATCCAGATCGTCTCTAGAGAGCTCAGGGGTCTTCAAAATCCATTTTGAGGGAGGTAATCAGTCACAGTAGTCCTGTGACAGTGTATTTGACTGTGAGAAAAACGTTAATTATATAATTGTTATCCGTTTTTGGGTACTAAGGGGTTAATCATCCATTTGCTGGTGGGTGCAATCCTTTGCTAACTTAATACATTTACTGTGAAAATTTGGTTGCTATAACTATTTTTGTTCATTGTTATTTCAACTGTGTCAGTTTTTTTGTGCTTCTTAAAGGCACAGTAACGTTTTTTATATTGCTTGTAAATTAATTTTGAAAAGTATTTCCAAGTTTGCTAGTCTCATTGCTAGTTTGTTTAAACATGTCTGACTCAGATGAATCTCTTTGTTCACTATGTTTAAAGGCCAATGTGGAGCCCAATAGAAATTTATGTACTAATTGCATTGATGCTACTTTAAATAAAAGTCAATCTTTACATGTAAAGAAATTATCACCAGACGACGAGGGGGAAGTTATGCCGACTAACTCTCCTCACGTGTCAGTACCTGTGCCTCCCGCTCAGGAGGTGCGTGATTTTGTGGCGCCAAGTACATCAGGGAGGCCCTTACAAATCACTTTGCAAGACATGGCTACTGTTATTGCAGAAGTATTATCTAAGTTGCCAGATTTAAGAGGCAAGCGCGATAGCTCTGGGTTAAGGATAGAGCGCGCGGATGAGATGAGAGCCATGTCAGATACTGCGTCACAGTTTGCAGAACGTGAGGACGGAGAGCTTCATTCTGTGGGTGACGGATCTGATCCAGGGAGACTGGATTCAGAGATTTCCAATTTTAAATTTAAGCTAGAGAACCTCCGCACATTGCTAGGGGAGGTATTAGCGGCTCTGAATGATTGTAACACGGTTGCAATTCCAGAGAAATTATGTAGGTTGGATAAATACTATGCGGTACCGGTGTATACTGACGTATTTCCTATACCAAAAAGGCTTACAGAGATTATTAGCAAGGAGTGGGATAGACCTGGTGTGCCTTTTACCCCTCCTCCCATATTTAGGAAAATGTTTCCTATTGACGCCACCACACGAGACTTATGGCAGACGGTCCCTAAGGTGGAGGGAGCAGTTTCTACTTTAGCTAAGCGTACCACTATCCCGGTGGAGGATAGTTGTGCCTTTTCAGATCCAATGGATAAAAAATTAGAGGGTTACCTTAAGAAAATGTTTGTTCAACAAGGTTTTATTTTATAGCCCCTTGCATGCATTGCGCCTGTCACTGCTGCGGCAGCATTCTGGTTTGAGTCTCTGGAAGAGGCCATTCGCTCAGCTCCATTGGATGAAATAATGAACAAGCTTAAAACACTTAAGCTAGCTAACGCATTTGTTTCTGATGCCGTTGTGCATTTAACCAAACTTACGGCTAAGAACTCCGGATTCGCCATCCAAGCGCGCAGAGCGCTATGGCTTAAATCCTGGTCAGCTGACGTGACTTCTAAATCTAAATTGCTTAATATTCCTTTCAAAGGGCAGACCTTATTCGGGCCCGGCTTGAAAGAAATTATTGCTGACATTACGGGAGGTAAGGGCCATGCTCTACCTCAGGACAGGGCCAAATCAAAGGCCAAACAGTCTAATTTTCGTGCCTTTCGTAACTTCAAGGCAGGAGCAGCATCAACTTCCTCCGCTCCAAAACAGGAAGGAGCTGTTGCTCGTTACAGGCAGGGCTGAAAAGTTAACCAGTCCTGGAACAGGGGCAAGCAGGCCAAGAAACCTGCTGCTGCCCCCAAGACAGCATGAAGAGAGGGCCCCCTATCCGGAAACGGATCTAGTGGGGGGCAGACTTTCTCTCTTCGCCCAGGCTTGGGCAAGAGATGTCCAGGATCCCTGGTCGTTGGAGATCATATCCCAGGGATACCTCCTGGACTTCAAGACTTCTCCTCCACGGGGGAGATTTCATCTTTCAAGGTTATCAGCAAACCAAACAAAGAAAGAGGCGTTTCTACGCTGTGTACAAGACCTCTTACTAATGGGGGTAATCCACCCAGTTCCGCGGACGGAACACGGGCAGGGATTCTATTCAAATCTATTTGTGGTTCCCAAAAAAGAGGGAACCTTCAGACCAATCTTGGACTTAAAAATCCTAAACAAATTTCTAAGAGTTCCATCATTCAAAATGGAGACTATTCGAACCATCCTTCCCATGATCCAAGAGGGTCAGTACATGACCACGGTGGACTTAAAGGATGCCTACCTTCACATACCGATTCACAAGGACCATTACCGGTATTTGAGATTTGCCTTCCTAGACAGGCTTTACCAGTTTGTAGCTCTTCCCTTCGGATTAGCTACGGCTCCAAGAATCTTTACAAAAATTCTAGGATCACTTCTGGCGGTACTAAGACCGCGAGGCATAGCGGTGACTCCGTACCTAGACGACATTCTGATACAAGAGTCAAGTTTTCAAACTGCCAAGTCTCATACAGAGATATTTCTGGCATTTCTGAGGTCGCATGGGTGGAACGTGAACGTGGAAAAGAGTTCTCTATTACCACTTACAAGAGTTCCCTTTCTAGGGACTCTTATAGATTCTGTAGAGATGAAAATTTACCTGACAGAGGCCAGGTTATTAAAACTTCTAAATGCTTGCCGTGTCCTTCACTCCATTCCACACCCGTCAGTAGCTCAGTGCATGGAAGTAATCGGCTTAATGGTAGCGGCAATGGACATAGTACCATTTGCGCGCCTGCATCTCAGACCGCTGCAATTGTGCATGCTAAGTCAGTGGAACGGGGATTACTCAGATTTGTCCCCCCTACTAAATCTGGATCAAGAGACCAGAGATTCTCTTCTATGGTGGCTCTCTCGGCCACATCTGTCCAAGGGGATGACCTTTCGCAGGCCAGATTGGACGATTGTAACAACAGACGCCAGCCTTCTAGGCTGGGGAGCAGTCTGGAATTCCCTGAAAGCTCAGGGATTATGGACTCAGGAGGAGAAACTCCTCCCAATAAATATTCTGGAGTTAAGAGCAATATTCAATGCTCTCCTAGCTTGGCCTCAGTTAGCAACTCTGAGGTTCATCAGATTTCAGTCGGACAACATCACGACTGTGGCTTATATCAACCATCAAGGGGGAACCAGAAGTTCCCTAGCGATGTTGGAAGTCTCAAAGATAATTCGCTGGGCAGAGTCTCACTCTTGCCACCTGTCAGCGATCTACATCCCAGGCGTGGAGAACTGGGAGGCGGATTTTCTAAGTCGCCAGACTTTTCATCCGGGAGAGTGGGAACTTCATCCGGAGGTCTTTGCTCAACTGGTTCGTCGTTGGGGCAAACCAGATCTGGATCTCATGGCGTCTCGTCAGAACGCCAAGCTTCCTTGTTACGGATCCAGGTCCAGGGACCCGGGAGCGGTGCTGATAGATGCTCTGACA
>NC_069499.1:488521710-488566710 GCF_027579735.1 Bombina bombina
AATAAAACCTGCCGACTGCAGGTTTTATTTAATTTATAGGACCGGAAAGGGTTAAGCTGGAGCACCTCCGTTTACTCTTGAAGGAGGTCCTAGCTACCTTGGAGGACTCAGACTCTACTGCCGCTGAGACACTTAATAATAAACTTAAGAGTGTTTGATGTCCTACCTACTCCTGTAGAGGTATTTCTGGTCCCTGACCGTATGTCTGACATTATAGCTCAGGAATGGGAGCAGCCGGGGATCCCTTTTTCCCCGTCCCCTGTTTTTAAGAAGAAGTTTCCTGTCGCTGACTCTGTGCGTGACTCGTGGCGCACTGTGCCTAAGGTAGAGGGCGCTATTTCCACTCTAGCCAAGAGAACAACTATTCCCCCTTGAGGATAGTTCCTCTTTTAAGGACCCTATGGATAAGAAGCTGTAAGTTGATTTACACTGGGGTTTACACTGGCAACCAGTTGCAAGTATTGTGACGGTTGCTGGTGCAGCCTCTTATTGGTGCAACTCCTTGTCCCAACCTAATTTCGGAGGCGACTACCATAGAGGAGATCCAGGATAGGATCAAGGCTCTAAAGCTGGCTAATACTTTTATCTGTGAGGCCAGAATGCAAGTCATTAGGCTGGGAGCCCAAATTTCTAGCTTTGCAGTTTTAGCTCGCAGAGTTCTGTGGCTAAAATCTTGGTCTGCTGATGTAACATCCAAGTCCAAACTTTTGTCTTTACCTTTTAAAGGCAAGACTTTATTTTGTCCTGGTTTGGCTGAGATCATTTCTGAAGTTACTGGTGGAAAGGGATCTTTCCTACCTCAAGACAAAAAGGCTAGACAAAGGGTTGCCAGAATTCAGGGACAAGGATTTTTTTTCAAACCTCTTCGTGGTTCCCAAGAAAGAGGGAACTTTTTTGACCCATATTGGACCTCAAGTACCTCAACAAATTTCTCAAGGTCCCGTCCTTCAAAATGGAGACTATACGTTCTATTCTCCCTTTGGTTCAGGAGGGTCATTTTATGACTACCATAGACCTGAAGTACGCGTATTTCTTCATGTTCCTATTCACAGGGAAGATCACCAATTCCTTTGCTTTGCCTTTCTAGACAAACACTTTCAATTTGTTGCCCTTCCCTTTTTGGCCTTGTCACAGCTCCTTTGATCTTTATAAAGGTTCTAGGGGCCCTTTTGGAGGTGGTCAGATCTCAGGGGATTGCGATGGCGCTGTACTTGGACGATATCTTGGTTCAGGCACCATCTTTTCATTTAGCAAAATCCCATACAGACTCACTGTATTCTATTCTTTATTCCCACAGGTGGAAAGTGAATCTGGAGAAGAGTTCCCTGGTGCCAGACACCAGGGTATACTTTTTGGGAACGGTCATAGACTCTCTGTCCATGAAGATATTTCTGATGGATGTCAGAAAAAAACAAATTCTTGCTTCTTGTCTCACTTCAGTCCTCTATCCGTCAATCAGTGACTCAGTGTATGGAAGTAATTGGTCTAATGGTTGCTTCCATGGACATTATTCCTTTTGCTCGTTTCCATCTGAGACCTCTACAGTTATGCATGCTCAGACAATGGAACAGAGACCACTCTGACCTCTCTGAGGATAGTTCTGGACTCCAGGACGAGAGACTATTTATCCTGGTGGATCTCCCAGGACCATCTGTCTAAGGGCACATGCTTCCTGAGACCTTCTTGAGAGATTGTGACTACAGATGCCAGCCTGTCGGGCTGGGGAGCAGTCTGGGGTTCTTTAAAGGCTCAGGGTCTTTGGACTCGAAAGGATTCTTCTCTACCAATAAATATCCTAGAAATGAGAGCAATCTTCAATACTCTAACATATTGGCCTCAACTGTGTTAGTTCGGTTTATCAGGTTTCAATCGGACAAAATCACCTCGGTGGCATATATCAATCACTATGGAGGAACTCAGAGTTCCTTAGCTCCAGTGGGCGGAGTCTTACGATTGTCACCTCTCTGCCATCCATATTCCAGGGGTGGACAACTGGGAAGCGGATTATCTGAGCAGGCAGACCTTTAATCCTGGGGAGTGGGCCCTTCATCCAGAAGTATTCTCTGATGACCCACAGGTGGGGGGTTCCGGAGTTGGATCTGATGGCGTCTCGGCTAAACGCCAAGCTTCCAAGGTACGGATCAAGGGATCCGCAAGCAGCTCTGATCGATGCTCTGGCGGTTCCTTGGGACTTCGATCTCGTGTACCTGTTCCCTCCGTTTGCCCTCCTTCCTCGAGTAATAGCTTGTATCAAACAGGAGAAGGCGTCAGTGATTCTAATCGGTCCTGCCTGGCCTTGCAGGATCTGGTTCATGGATCTGGTGAAGATGTCATCTCTTCCTCCTTGGAGAGGTTGCCTTTGAGGAAGGACTGTCTACTTCAAGGTCCCTTCCTCCCCCCAATTCTAGATTCTCTGAAGCTGACTGCTTGGAGATTGAATGCCTAGTCTTGGCTAGGTGTGGTTTTTCTGAGCAGGTCATTGATACCATGCTTCCGGCTTGTAAACCTGTTACTCGCAAGATTTACCATAAGGTATGGCGTAAATACACTTTTTTTTTTTTTGTGTGTGCGAATCGAAGGGTTTCTCTTGGAGTCGGGTGAGGGTTCCCAGCATTTTGTCCTTTCTTCAGAATGGCCTGGAGAAAGGTTTGTCAGTCAGTACTCTGAAGGGTCAGATTTCTGCACCGTCTATCCTTTTACACAAACGTTGGGCAGATCTGCCAGATGTTCAATAATTTGTTCAAGCCTTGGTCAGAATTAGGCCTGTGTTTAAGCCTGTTGCTCCTCCTGGAAGCCTTAACCTTGTTCTTAACGTTTTGCAGTAGGCTCAGTTTGAGCCTATGCATTTGGTTGATAAGTTATCGTGGAAAGTTTTGTTTCTCCTTGCTATTTCTTCTTCAGCTCGCAGAGTTTCCAAGCTTTCGGTTCTGCAGTGTGATTCCGCTTACCGTATTTTTCATGCGGATAAGGCGGTACTTCTTACTAATTTGGGATTCCTTCCCAAAGTAGTATAGGATCGCAACATCAATAAGGAAATTTTTGTTCCTTCATTTTGTCCTAATTGTTTGTTCTCAGAAGGAACACCTGTTGCATAACTTGGACGTCGTGCGTGTGTGCGTGCTCTAAAATTTTATCTACAAGCAACTAAAGATTTTTGGCAATCTACTGCCCTGTTCGTTTTTGTTTTTTAAGGGTCAGAAGTCCACTTCTTCTACTCTTTCTCTCTGGTTGAGAATTGTTATCCGGTTAGCTTATGAGACAGCTGGACAACAGCCTCCTGAGAAAATTACGGCTCATTCCCCTAAGGCTGTCTCTTCTTCTTGGGCCTTCAAAAATGACACTTCTGTGGAGCAAATCTGCAAGGCGGCAACTTGGTCCTCGTGGCATACCTCTTCCAAATTCTACAAATTTGATACTTTTGCCTCAGCTGACGCTTCTTTTGGGAAGAAAGTTCTTAAAGCGGTGGTGCCTTCTGTTTAGGTCCGCCTGTCTTGTTCTCCATGGCCCTTCCATTCTGTGTCCTCTAACTTGGGTATTGGTTCCCACTAGTAATTAGAATGGATTCGTGAACTCTCTATGCCAGGAAAGAAAAATATTTATCAGGTAAGCATAATTTTTGTTTTCGTCCGTATGCACAATCTTCCAATTTATTCAGAAATGAAGAGGTATAACATTTTCCTAACCATACAAACTAGCTACATTTTAATATTTTATACATAATTCTGATTTCCCATAAGGACATGAAACCCCTTTTTTTGAATTGTAAAACCTCACTAATAATAATAATAATAATAATAATAATACTTTTACATGTGTCTGTTATTATTTAGTTGTTGGGTAACCTATGTGTCTGATGCTCAGTGGGTGACAGTTAAAACTATTGTCCCACAATCCGCTCTCAAATACTCCTCGCTACATGAACATTTATTATTTTGCATACATATAAAAACCTGTACTTGAAGGATACTGTAGTTCATGCAGACAACTGCAACCTTGCATATGTTTATGGTACACGGTTGTCTCAAGCCTTTTATCAGCGTCTGATCAGTATTCGTGCCTCAGTAATCCCTGTGTTGTAATGGAGAACCCCTAGGTAATGACGTCACACACTTGAGTTTAACTGCGCATGGAGAGCCTTAAGGATATGGCCATAAATGTAGAACAATGCAATAGAAGTCTAGATCGGCTCCATACATGTAGTATTAAAATACTTAAAGGGACAATAAATGCTAGTTAAAATTATGCATTCAAAGAAAAGATTACTCTGAGAATAACATGTGGATGTATTTTTTAAAGTTTCATTAGCTGCTTAAATATTGACAAAGTAAGTGTTAAGTTTTAGTGTCTATAAAACATTGGGAGCTGCCATGTTGTAACTTAAATTACCTTTTCTGCTGTGGCCAATTAGGGACAGTTATAAATAGGTCACTAGAGTGTGCAGCCAATGGCTGTGTGGAATGTAACAGTGTTCTGCACTTTCATTTCCACCAGGAACGGAAAATTTCACAATGGAATTATAGGAAAATAAAATAATGAAAGTATAGTGCAGACTTTTTTTTTTAATATGTACAGTTTGTCATTTTATATTAACATCTCAAAGTGTTTAATGTCCCTTTAACATTCATCCATGTTTTTAAAAAAAAAAAAAAAAAAAAAAAAAAAAGAACCCACCAACCTGTATTAAAAAAGTAAAAAAGAGCAAAGTCCATAGATTACCGAGCTCCCTTAGGCGTTCCTGACACGTTTTGGCCATAAGGCATTGTATGGTTTTAAATCCATCGAATGTGATTTGTGTACATTTAAGTACAGATGCACACTCAATGCTTGTTACTATACATAACATCTTGGATACTCTGAATGTATACACTTAATACAATGTATTTGCAAATGCTACACTGATTAGACTACAGTTGAATTCTGTATGTGGAGTTCCCTCAAACACCAACATTTCCCAAAGATATGACTTAAAATAAAATAAAGGGCAGACCTATTGTATCTGGAATTGGCCACTTTCCGAGTGGGTTGACCGAGTATTACAACCAATTGTAGTGAGTTTGTGGAGTTACCTGCGTGACACAAAATCTCTCCTTAATTGTATTTCAGGTCGGTCCCTAGAATTTCCTTAAAGGGACATGATACCCAAATGTTGAAACATTTGAAAGTGATGCAGCAGAACTGTAAAAAGCTGATTAAAAATTATCACATGAACATCTCTATGTAAAAATGGTAGATCTTTTACCTCAATTACACCACATTGTAAAGAGACTTTAAGCAGCCAGTCAGGGATGCTTGTCCCAGGACTTGCAAGGGGAAGTGTGCATCTGGCATGTGCACGCACAGTCATGTTGTTTTCCTATTCAGTTTATGGATGTTCTTTGAAATCTCATGAAATTTCAGTGAAATCTCATAACATCACAGCAAAGGCAAAGCATTACCTCAGCACTGCTGATGCTTATTGGCTGTTTTTTGTTTTGTTTGTTTTTTTCTTTTCAACCTGCATATGAAGTATAGCTTTTTACACAGCACTTACTCTGGTGAGCTGAAGAAATTGAGGTAAAATGATCTTCCCTTTTTTACATAGAGATGCTCAGGTGATATTTTCTTTTCAGTTTTTTATAGTTATGCTGCATTACTTTCAAGTGATTTAGCATATGATTATGTCCCTTTAAGTAACTTTCCAACTGTATGAACCTTTTCTAATATTTAGATTTTTTTTTTTTCCCCCCCTAGGTAAGAACCTCTTCTTTAAATCAAGACTCGTTAATGCTGAAGATCCTCCCTCCAAAACCACTGCAAGTGGGATCAGACCAATGTAATTCTACTCTTAATTTAGCGGATTGTGCTTGTTTTAATGCATTTCGTCATTTCTTTAAGCACCACTGTGTATATAAAAAAAAAAACGTATTTTTTTAAAAAAGATTGTATTGCAAGAGATGTTTTGCTTTTTTTAATACCATAATTAAGAGGACTTGTTGCATGTAACTAAATAGTTAAAACTGTCCATGTATGAATTTTTTTTCATTATTCCTATTTACTAAAATCCAACAAATAGAAATTAGAGACAGAAACCCCAAATTCTTCTTTTAGGGTTCAGATAGAGCATATGCTTTGTTGAAGAAGCTTCAGTGTACTCTGGGAGCTAGCTGGACACGCATGGTGAGCAAATGATGAGGTATATATTTTCAGCAATTAGCTCCCAGTAGTGCATAGCTGCTCCTGCACCTATCTTGGTTTAGTTTTAATTTCCTTTATTCTCTTGGTATATTTTGCTGAAATGTATAAGTACATTGGAAAATTGTTATAAAATTGTTCTCTGAATCATGAAGTTTGCTTTTGACGTTACTGTCCCTATAAAGATTATGCATAGTTTGTTTAGGCACTGAATATAACCTTAAGTCATTGTCTCTTTAAACAGGGAGATCTTTATCCCCCAGAAGCTGAGCTTTAAATATTCAAGACCTGTCTATGAACACCGTTTCCCATTCAAAAAATGTGTTCAAGATAGCCGGTTCTCAAATCCAAGACCATGTGATGCTACCAAGGCGTTTAAAAAATTATCTTTGGCAGTGGATGAGGTAGGTTGCTAAATGTACAATTAAGATGCACACTAAACATAATTTTACTCTTGGTCTAAGGTAGAGGACCCTAAGATCATTGGCTAAATATGTTTGCATTTTACATTTGTAAACGTATTCAGTAACGAAACCTTACACATTATTAAAATGTAACCTTTAAAGGGCCATTCAACGTTCAAATTAATGTTCCATTAATAGTGCAGAATTATGTAACATTTAATTTGAACATTGACTGGCTCTTTAATGAAACTGACTATATAAAAAATGTGCCAATTTTAAGATCTGACTGTATATGTTTCTCACACACCCACACTCACTCTGTTGGTTTTGTTGGCCATCTATCCCATGAAGTAATATAATCTAGAAATATATGTTCATTCAACATTTCAAAGATTTTTGTGTGAATTATTAAACTGTCAGTCATTATTAAAGGGATAGTTTAGTCAAAATAAAATTTTCATGATTAAGATAGAGCATGCAATTTAAAGCAACTTTCTAATTTACGCCTATTTTTATTTTTTTTCTTTCTCCTGGTATCTTTATTTGGAAAAGCAAGAATGTAAGCTTAGGAGCAGGATCATTTTTTGGTTCAACACCTGGATAGCGCTTGCTGATTAGTCACCAATCAGCAAGCGCTACCCAGGTGCTGAACCAATAATGGACCAGCTCTTAAGCTTACATTCTTGCTTTTTCAAATAAAGATAGCAAGATAGTGAAGGAAAATTGATGAGAGTAAATTAGAAAGTTGCTTAAAATTGGGGGGGGGGGGCGGAGCCAGCTACACGGGAGACAAGAGGCATAGCTTATGAGCTCCTACAACATTAATCGATTTTAAGGGCATAATTAATAGATTATAATAAAGCCTGGGAGACATATTCATGCCTAGGTAAGGCAACCTTACTAAAGATCCTGGTGACACTGTTTTACACATCTGCTGCAACAATTATTTTGACCTAAGCCATTTGAAACGACCACAAGGCAGCAGTGACTGTTGGCCTGGTAGACGCAGCCTGATGTGCTTGGGATTCTCGACTGTATAACGAAATTTGGAGAACTTTTACATACAGATGCAGGCACTGCTTGTTAAATTTGAAAAAAAGATCACAGCTTGAACAACCCTGTGTTTACAAATAGAGGTCAGTGTATAGGGGAAGTTAACCTAATGCAAGTAATGGCGGATGGCAGGGACCCTATTACAAGCAAAGGGAGTCCCCAGCGCCATATGGCAGCATTCATGTCTGAGCCGGAGCCTGATTACTCTGAGAGGGATCTCCTTGAATGCGAGAAACCTAACTCAAAATCTTCTTTCCTAGACGAGGAGGATGCTGTCGCTCTCCCGGGATGGAGGGTGAGCAACCTACAGATTTACATGAAGTCTCTTGTGCATGAGACTTATCTGTACGCACCTACAAGATCTGTAACGAAAAGGGACTCTACTCCATCGGATCCGTATGAAAAGGATCCAAGTGCTGGGATTGAATTGTTGCAGCCCACTAGTCTTCCCCTCAAGATTACAATTACTAATCCCGGGGAGAGCACAAGACAAGTTTTGCCTACAGAGGGTAACCTATCTATTAGCAGGCTGGTATTCTCCCTTGAGATAGTTTTCTACCCAGATGTCAGCTATGTCTCTATTGAGACAAAATTTTCTACCCAGGAACAAACCTTACTCTGTGCAACAACTTCATTTTCAATTATTCCGAGGATATGGGGACTTTCTGCAGGCCTGTAAGGACATTAAAGCAGGGGTGGGCTAAGACAATTATGATTGTATAGCAGGCTACCATGTTCTTGTACCCATGACTGTTTCTACTACTTTCTCAAAGTGATGGTGAGACATGTCGCTGCTTATTCACCCACTGCTTCTGCACCTAGATAAATTGTCCGTGATGATGGCATTTAACCTGGAAAACTGTGGATTCTGTATATGAAAATACCCATCATAAAATGTAGCGTGTATACCAAATAATGATTCTTACCTTCCCATGTGTTATAGGGCCCATACCCATAAGGTAAGGCTATTTGATATAAGATTGGAAGGACCCTGCTAGCAGACTAGGTTACTCTATATATTTGTGTATACTTACATAGAAATAGTCTGGGATCGTTTCACTGCATAATTAGTTATAATATAACTATCCACAATGCACTTTATTGTATATAACATGCTATGAGTTTTTTTATTTTCATTTTTCTAATCATATGCTCGCAAGGCTTGACAAGGTCCTGTTTAGAAATACTTTAATATTACTCAGATATATATTCTACCTCAGTGGAGTGTCGGCATTTAAAATTATGGTCATGCAGGTTTGAGAAAGGTCTGAACTTTTTACACCTGATTAATGTCTCCTTATTGCATAACTTTTACATATATTGTTTAATAATAGCCCAGTGTATATGCTTTACTAAGCTCCTTCCCTTTAAAGTTTAGCTGATCTGGAAACTGCCTATTTTACGTTAGTGACTCCTTATATCAGCTATTTTACATACAGTGGCACTAACATATTGGTAACTGTCATTGTTGTTAAATGGAGTCCTCTACCTAACGGGTTTCTGTTTGCAACAGATGCATCTTCCAGGATTTACCAATATTGTCTTTTATTGCAGTATAGATACGAACGCCGCCCTTGAAATTTAGTTTTAGTTGCGTTGTTATGAGCCGAATAATCTCTTTAATGTTATTAGCCCCTCCAGGTGAATTCTTACGTTTTTTTACGATTAATCTCCGCTCCCCCTTCTCCCCTCCCTCTCCCCCTTGTTTTCCCTTCCTCTCCTACTTCTTAGGACTCTGGCACTTTGTGATAGTGTTCAGGGTCCTATTGCGTGGTTTCCCTTGACACATACCGCATTCTGGAATATCTCTTCCCCCCCACCCTTTTACTAGATAGCCAAAATTTAGAAGGCTCTGTTGTGCTTCTTGTTAACACTCTTTTTAGTTCAATTCTCTTATGAGCCACAGTTTGTCATTTTGTTTTTATTATAATATTTTTGATTCTTATGAAGCGTATGATGTTACAATAGGGATTATATATTTGTACATTATTATGTTTGTGCTACTATAATTCACGTTGTACTGAGGTTAAAAGAAAAAAATGAGGTTTGTTCTTTACTTGTTCTGTGATGAAACAGGATTGATTTAATGATGTGGCACTCATGACCGACATGGTCTGCCTTTTCAACCTCAATAAAAACTATGAATTATAAAAAAAAGTTGCTATAAAATTGCATGCTCTATCTGAATCATGACATTTTAATTTTGACTAGACTATCCCTTTAATTAATTGATACTACTCTCAAAATTGCTGTGCGTAGTATTTTGTATATTCTTACCATTTGGTCATTAAAGGGACAGTCTACACCAGAATTTTTATTGTTTAAAAAAGATAGATAATCCCTTTATTACCCTTTCCCTAGTTTTGCATAACTAACAGTTATATAAATACACTTTTTACCTCTGATTACCTTGTGTCTAAGCCTTTGCAAACTGCCCCCTTATTTCAGTTCTTTTGACAGACATCCATTTTAGCCAATCAGTGCTGGCTCATCTGAACTCCACGTGCGTGAGCACAGTGTTATCTATATGACACACATGAACTAACACCCTCTAGTGGTGAAAAACTGTCAAAATGCCCTGAGAGAAGAGGCGGCCTTCAAGGGCTTAGAAATTAGCATATGAACCTCCTAGGTTTAGCTTTCAACTAAGAATACCAAGAGAACAAAGCAAAATTGGTGATAAAAGTAAACTGGAAGATTGCTTAAAATTACATTCTCTACCTGAATCATAAAAGTTTATTTTGGACTAGACTGTCCATTTATGTTGAAAAGAATCTTTGAATAAAGATTACAAATTATTTAACAACCCAATATGCCATTAAATTCTCTTGTTTCGCTTTAAAGGTATGTTGGCACTCTTTTAATCTGAAATAGTCTGAAAAATGTATATGCCCATGTGAATTATCCTTGCTGCTACTATTTGATACAAAATCACTTACAATGATAAATTATATCGCGTTACACACTGTTTTGACGGTCATAACTGAAAGCTTAGCATATTGTAAGATGGAGGGCTTATGCACACTTGAATTTATGTCGTTATCAATTTCTGAGATTCTGTTTTTAAAGAAATGTATCCCCCTCTAACTTCTCTCCGATTTTTCTCACCTCCTTGAGACATTTTACCCAGTTGCATTTTCAAGAGGGTAACGTGCCATGGTAACTCGTATTACTTCCCTTTTATGGTTATGCCTCATCTTTCTATTTTTGTCTGTAGAAGTCTATGCTCCTTATTGAGCATACAATCTAAGAGATGGCTGTTGTACACCAAGTATGAAGTGGATGATTGAGCCGGAGTACTCTTCATCCTTGATTGATTTGGCACTAAAAAGATTGTGTAGCGTGTAAGTTGGTGATGTTAGGATTTATATAGTAGGCATCCCTAAACATATTCAATGAAAGATTTAAAAGTATGAGTGGCAGAATAAGTTCTTCAGATAGGAGCAGCACTAGAAAAATCTGTAGGCAAGAGGTTGGTGGTGACGGATTGAAAGGCATAGGTCTGAGGCAATTTGCACCGAGAAGGGGTGTTATGTATGTGCGCACAGTATTGCAAGGGGCTGGTCGAATTTGAGTGAATGTGTAATAGTCTATGATGGATATTTAGAAATAAGTGGGAGAAGTACTTGGGTGTTCTCAGCATATGTGTGGTACAGAAACTGAAATGAGCTTTTGGACTTACCAAGTAAAGATTGTGTTTGTATGCAGACTTGTTTTCTAATGGCTTCTGTTCCCTGACATGTTGGGATTTACTTAAAGTATTTACCATTGGAACAAATATAGGGGACTTTCAGTCATGAAATATAAAATACTTTATGCTGAAAGTTCCTTTATTTGTTTGAAGCGTTCGCTGCGCTCCTCAAGGAGCTCATGGCAGAACGCTATTTTGCTGAGGTGACGTTTCCTCCACTTAGAAAAATAGTGGTGCGTCCCAGCTGGAGCCAAGCTGGATACCCCGCACAGCTATTGGCTAAGAGGTGGAAACATCACCTCTCAGCAAAATAGCGTTCTGCTGGGGGGCTGCCTGAGGCCCTCAGCACGGTGAACGCTTCAAAGAAATAAAGGAACTTTCAGCATAAAGCATTTTTATATTTCATGACTGAAAGTCCCCTTTATTTGTTCCAATGGTAAATTCTAGAATTTCACAAACGCTAGGATTTACCATCACTTTAAAGCAGCGGTTCCCAACCTGGGGTACGTGTACCCCTGGGGTTACTTGGCAGGCCAGTTGGGGGTACGCAAAAATATTGTTGGTAATGGCGGAAGATGCACGGGGAGGGTCAGGGGGCACTCTCAATGGGTCATCAACTAATAAGCATCGTGGAACTGTGGAAGGAAGGAGCATTTAGCCGGAAAGTGACAAATGAAGTCCTGGCCTGGCATATAGGCAGATGGGAGCCCCTGCACCTGAAATATGTGGACCGGGTGTGGATGACTCCGGTCCACATATTAATGATCACCCTGTGTCACCAGACGGCTTAGCCTCCTGCTCCACACACCTCTGTCCCATGCACACAATTTTGACTGCAAGTGCTCAAATAGAAGCGGCACTGCAGCAGCATAGATGTGGACACGTGTGATAGAGCCGTTGAGATTGCGAGTCACACAGGCGAGGCAGGTCTGCATCCCCAAATAAGTTATAGTCAGTGCCGGTAAGTAAAGTACTGCTTCTAGTGCTTGCTTGATTCAGACTGCTTCACTTCCAACTAAAAACGTTCATAGTGGCTGGGTGGTTAATATCAATCTGATCTCACAAATTTAAATATTTATTTTTATGATCATTACACTTTGACTTCCCCCCCCCCCAGGGCCTTGTTTAGGAGCAACCAGGCAGCTGCCAGGGGCACCAGCCACACAGCAGGACTCCTGAGAATAAGATCTTAGCTTTAATCCTGTTGATACACGTACAGTCGTATGCAATTCAGGTATAGCTTACCTCCCCTATAAAAAAGTGCTTCCTTTATTTTGAGGGATGGGTGGGGGTAATGAAGAGAGGGGGTACTCATAAATGAAAAGCCTAATCAAGGGGTACAGGAGAGAAAAAAGGTTGGGAACCGCTAAATACAGTAGAATTCAAAAATGTGCAATAGCAATTACTCTGAATTTCAAGTTATCAATACTTTCTGAAACCTTTCAAAGAGATTGCTTCATTTTTCTGCCCATTGTATTTGCAGACTCCTATACATAAATACTGTGAGATCTAGCACATCCTGCCATAAGAGCTGATTCCTTCTCAACGCACATAAAGACTGAACAAATTGATAATGGAATTCAATTTGAAAGTTGTTTAAAATTGTATGCTCTCAGAATCATGAACGTTTGATTTTTACTTTACTTTCCCTTTAAGTGTATTCATAGACATGTGTGTGTTTTTTTTTGTTTGTTTTTTTATAGATGAAGGTTGGTATCGAACACCAAATATATTGTATTTCTTTCCCATACAGTGTTCCACCAAGCTGGCAACATTTTCTGTGGAGAATTATAAATTAGCCGTGTGGGCATTGTAGTACTTTCTAATATTGTAAAATTTTCTGCTATCCAAAGCACAAATTCATCTCATAGTTTAACATAAATGTATTTAATGATAATTTGAGCAACAAACATTGAAAAAAATATTAGCTGATTTTTGGCTCGGTGCTGCACCCATTAAAAAGGGCCTGGGGAGAACACTGCGAGATAGATAGATATATAGATAGATATATAGATAGATATATAGATAGATATATATATAGATATATATATATATATAGATAGATAGATAGATAGATAGATATATATATATCTCATAGTTTAATATTTCTTGCAGTTCGCTATACATGTGTCAACTCTGTGTTAACTTTTTTTTTTTTTTTTCTCTCCAAAGTTTGTTTGTTAAATCAAATGCTTATTAAAATTAAACCTAGAATTTAATATATTAAAGGATGTACAGAAAGGCGAAAGGGAAAAATACAAGAGGCTTTTGGAAATTTTCAAAGGAAATTACAACAGAAAAGATGAAACCACGGACAAATCTTCCAGGTAAAGTTAAACCATTTTGCCCTTTCGATTAAGAATCTGTTTACACTTAGACTTGTATAGTTTCAAAAGTGTTTGTGGAATACATTCAACAATATATAAACCAATACTGCTCCCACACCATCTTTTGTTGACTCCTTACTACTGAGTGGGAATGATTTTGTGTTTTTCAGACGTTTATTACTACTGAGCATGCTTGAAATGAATCAAAATAAGGTTACTTTTTAACCTTTTGTCTCTGTACTCCCTGGCTGCTTTTTCAACAGAAAAGCACTTTTTTTCCCTTTTTCTGTACTTCATGTCATGTTCATGTTATTTGTATACTTGGAGATTTCCTCCCTGAATATAGTTTCCTTTCTTCAGATTGTTCAATGTTAAATCCTGTTTTTTAGGTGCTTAATTTTGGATTGCATTCGTTTAATTTCTTTACAACTTGGCAATTTTGTGGGAACCCTCAGTGACTGGAAATGCTGAAAACTTGAAGTTAATTGGTTGAGTATTTTTTCATTTCTTGGAAAAAGATACTTTTCCCTATGTCCTGACACTGGTGCAGCAGTTTTTGCTGATGGTTTAGCTAATCCTTTACAGTCTTTCTTATTACGCATGTTTAAAGTGATTGTAAAGTTTAATTATTTTAAAGCCCCATTTCTCTTGTTAAGTGTATCCAGTCCACGGATCATCCACTACTTGTGGGATATTCTCCTTCCCAACAGGAAGTTGCAAGAGGATCACCCACAGCAGAGCTGCTATATAGCTCCTCCCCTCACTGCCATATCCAGTCATTCTCTTGCAACTCTCAACTAAGATGGAGGTCGTAAGAGGACTGGTGTTTTATACTTAGTTTATTTCTTCAATCAAAAGTTTGTTATTTTTAAATGGTACCGGAGTGTACTGTTTATCTCAGGCAGTATTTAGAAGAAGAATCTGCCTGCGTTTTCTATGATCTTAGCAGAAGTAACTAAGATCCTTTGCTGTTCTCACATATTCTGAGGAGTGAGGTAACTTCAGAGGGGGAATAGCGTGCAGGTTTTCCTGTAATAAGGTATGTGCAGTTAAAATATTTTTCTAGGGATGGAATTTGCTAGAAAATGCTGCTGATACCGAAGTAATGTAAGTAAAGCCTTAAATGCAGTGATAACGACTGGTATCAGGCTTATTAATAGAGATACATACTCTTTTATAAAAGTGTATTTTAAAACGTTTGCTGGCATGTTTAATCAGTTTTTTACATATGTTTGGTGATAAAACTTATTGGGGCCTAGTTTTTTTCCACATGGCTGGCTTGAATTTTGCCTAGAAACAGTTCCCTGAGGCTTCCCACTGTTGTAATATGAGTGGGAGGGGCCTATTTTGGCGTTTTTTTGCACAGCAAAAATTACAGACACAGACATCCAGCTTCTTCCTGCATGATCCAGGACTTCTCTGAAGGGCTCAAAAGGCTTCAAAAGTCGTATTGAGGGAGGTAAAAAGCCACAGTAGAGCTGTGGCAGTTGTTGTGACTGTTTAAAAAACGTTTTTGTCATTTGTTATTCCGTTTTTGGTATTAAGGGGTTAATCATCCATTTGCAAGTGGGTGCAATGCTCTGCTAACTTATTACATACACTGTAAAAATTTCGTTAGTGTAACTGCATTTTTTCACTGTTATTTCAAAATTTGGGAATATTTGTGTTTGTTAAAGGCGCAGTAATGTTTTTTATATTGCTCGTAAACTTGTTTTAAAGTGTTTTCCAAGCTTGCTAGTCTCATTGCTGGTCTGTTTAAACATGTCTGACACAGAGGAACCTACTTGTTCATTATGTTTGAAAGCCATGGTGGAGCCCCATAGGAGAATGTGTACTAAATGTATTGATTTCACCTTAAACAGTAAAGATCAGTCTTTATCTATAAAAGAATTATCACCAGAGGGTTCTGTCGAGGGGGAAGTTATGCCGACTAACTCTCCCCACGTGTCAGACCCTTCGCCTCCCGCTCAGGGGACGCACGCTAATATGGCGACCAATTACATCAGGTACGCCCATAGCGATTACCTTGCAGGACATGGCTGCAATCATGAATAATACCCTGTCAGAGGTATTATCTAGATTGCCTGAATTAAGAGGCAAGCGCGATAGCTCTGGGGTTAGGAGAGATACAGAGCGCGCAAATGCTGTTAGACCCATGTCTGATACTGCGTCACAGTATGCAGAACATGAGGACGGAGAGCTTCAGTCTGTGGGTGACATCTCTGACTCGGGGAAACCTGATTCAGAGATTTCTAATTTTAAATTTAAGCTTGAGAACCTCCGTGTATTGCTTGGGGAGGTATTAGCTGCTCTGAATGACTGTAACACAGTTGCAATTCCAGAGAAATTGTGTAGGCTGGATAGATACTATGCGGTGCCGGTGTGTACTGACGTTTTTCCTATACCTAAAAGGCTTACAGAAATTATTAGCAAGGAGTGGGATAGACCCGGTGTGCCCTTATCCCCACCTCCTATATTTAGAATTTTTTTCCAATAGACGCCACTACACGGGACTTATGGCAGACGGTCCCTAAGGTGGAGGGAGCAGTTTCTACTTTAGCAAAGGTCCCGGTTGAGGACAGTTGTGCTTTTTCAGATCCAATGGATAAAAAATTGGAGGGTTACCTTAAGAAAATGTTTATTCAACAAGGTTTTATTTTACAGCCCCTTGCATGCATTGCGCCTGTCACTGCTGCGGCGGCGGCATTCTGGTTTGAGGCCCTGGAAGAGGCCATCCAGACAGCTCCATTGAATGAAATTATTGACAAGCTTAGAACGCTTAAGCTAGCTAACTCATTTGTTTCTGATGCCATTGTTCATTTGACTAAACTAATGGCTAAGAATTCCGGATTCGCCATCCAGGCGCGTAGGGCGCTATGGCTTTAATCCTGGTCAGCTGACGTGACTTCTAAGTCTAAATTACTCAACATTCCTTTCAAGGGGCAGACCTTATTCGGGCCTGGCTTGAAGGAAATTATTGCTGACATTACTGGAGGCAAGGGTCATACCCTTCCTCAGGACAGGGCCAAATCAAAAGCCAAACAGTCTAATTTTCGTGCCTTTCGAAATTTCATGGCAGGAGCAGCATCAACTTCCTCCACTTCAAAACAAGAGGGAACTGTTGCTCATTCCAGACAGGCCTGGAAACCTAACCAGTCCTGGAACAAGGGCAAGCAGGCCAGGAAGCCTGCTGCTGCCCCCAAGACAGCATGAAGGAATGGCCCCCTATCCGGAAACGGATCTAGTGGGGGGCAGACTTTTTCTCTCTTCGCCCAGGCGTGGGCAAGAGATGTTCAGGATCCCTGGGCGTTGGAGATCATATCTCAGGGATATCTTCTGGACTTCAAAGCTTCTCCTCCACAAGGGAGATTTCATCTTTCAAGGTTATCAGCAAACCAGATAAAGAAAGAGGCTTTCCTAAGCTGTGTGCAAGACCTCCTAGTAATGGGAGTGATCCATCCAGTTCCGCGGACGGAACAAGGACAGGGATTTTATTCAAATCTGTTTGTGGTTACCAAGAAAGAGGGAACCTTCAGACCAATCTTGGATCTAAAGATCTTAAACAAATTCCTCAGAGTTCCATCATTCAAAATGGAAACTATTCGGACCATCCTACCCATGATCCAAGAGGGTCAGTACATGACCACAGTGGACTTAAAGGATGCCTACCTTCACATACCGATTCACAAAGATCATCATCGGTTCCTAAGGTTTGCCTTTCTAGACAGGCATTACCAATTTGTAGCTCTTCCCTTCAGGTTGGCCACTGCCCCGAGAATTTTTACAAAGGTTCTGGGCTCACTTCTGGCGGTTCTAAGACCGCGAGGCATAGCGGTGGCTCCGTATCTAGACGACATCCTGATACAGGCGTCAAGCTTTCAAATTGCCAAGTCTCATACAGAGATAGTTTTGGCATTTCTGAGGTCGCATGGGTGGAAAGTGAACGTGGAAAAGAGTTCTCTATCACCACTCACAAGAGTCTCCTTCCTAGGGACTCTTATAGATTCTGTAGAGATGAAAATTTACCTGACGGAGTCCAGGTTATCAAAACTTCTAAATGCTTGCCGTGTCCTTCATTCCATTCCACGCCCGTCAGTGGCTCAGTGCATGGAAGTAATCGGCTTAATGGTAGCGGCAATGGACATAGTGCCATTTGCGCGCCTGCGTCTCAGACCGCTGCAATTATGCATGCTAAGTCAGTGGAATGGGGATTACTCAGATTTGTCCCCTCTACTAAATCTGGATCAAGAGACCAGAGATTCTCTTCTCTGGTGGCTTTCTCGGGTCCATCTGTCCAAGGGTATGACCTTTCGCAGGCCAGATTGGACGATTGTATCAACAGATGCCAGCCTTGTAGGTTGGGGCGCAGTCTGGAACTCCCTGAAGGCTCAGGGATCGTGGACTCAGGAGGAGAAACTGCTCCCAATAAATATTCTGGAGTTAAGAGCAATATTCAAGGCTCTTCTAGCTTGGCCTCAGTTAGCAACGCTGAGGTTCATCAGATTTCAGTCGGACAACATCACGACTGTGGCTTACATCAACCATCAAGGGGGGAACCAGGAGTTCCCTAGCGATGTTAGAAGTCTCAAAGATAATTCGCTGGGCCGAGTCTCACTCTTGCCACCTGTCAGCGATCCACATCCCAGGCGTAGAGAACTGGGAGGCGGATTTTCTAAGTCATCAGACTTTTCATCCGGGTGAGTGGGAACTCCATCCGGAGGTGTTTGTTCAACTGGTCCATCGTTGGGGCAAGCCAGAACGCCAAGCTTCCTTGTTACGGATCCAGGTCCAGGGACCCGGGAGCAACGCTGATAGATGCTCTAGCAGCTCCTTGGTTCTTCAACCTGGCCTATGTGTTTCCACCGTTTCCTCTGCTCCCTCGACTGATTGCCAAAATCAAACAGGAGAGAGCATCGGTGATTCTGATAGCGCCTGCGTGGCCACGCAGGACCTGGTATGCAGACCTAGTAGACATGTCATCTCTTCCACCATGGACTCTGCCTCTGAGGCAGGACCTTCTAATACAAGGTCCTTTCAATCATCCAAATCTAATTTCTCTGAGACTGACTGCATGGAGATTGAACGCTTGATTCTATCAAGGCGTGGCTTCTCCGAGTCGGTCATTGATACCTTAATACAGGCTCGGAAGCCTGTCACCAGGAAAATCTACCATAAGATATGGCGTAAATATCTTTATTGGTGTGAATCCAACAGTTACTCATGGAGTAAGGTTAGGATTCCTAGGATATTGTCCTTTCTCCAAGAGGGTTTGGACAAAGGCTTATCAGCTAGTACTTTAAAAGGACAGATCTCTGCTCTGTCCTTTTGCACAAGCGTCTGGCAGTAGTTCCAGGCGTCCAGGCATTTTGTCAGGCTTTGGTTAGGATTAAGCCTGTGTTTAAAACTGTTGCTCCCCCGTGGAGCTTAAACTTGGTTCTTAAAGTTCTTCAGGGAGTTCCGTTTGAACCCCTTCATTCCATTGATATTAAACTTTTATCTTGGAAAGTTCTGTTTTTGATGGCTATTTCCTCGGCTCGAAGAGTCTCTGAGTTATCTGCCTTACATTGTGATTCTCCTTATCTGATTTTTCATTCAGACAAGGTAGTTCTGCGTACCAAACCTGGGTTTTTACCTAAGGTGGTTTCTAACAGGAATATCAATCAAGAGATTGTTTTTCCATCATTGTGTCCTAATCCTTCTTCAAAGAAGGAACGTCTTTTGCATAATCTGGACGTAGTCCGTGCCTTGAAGTTTTACTTACAGGCTACTAAAGATTTTCGTCAAACATCTGCCCTGTTTGTCGTTTACTCTGGACAGAGGAGAGGTCAAAAAGCTTCGGCAACCTCTCTCTCTCCTTTTGGCTTCGGAGCATAATACGCTTAGCCTATGAGATTGCTGGACAGCAGCCCCCTGAAAGGATTACAGCTCATTCTACTAGAGCTGTGGCTTCCACCTGGGCCTTTAAAAATGAGGCCTCTGTTGAACAGATTTGCAAGGCTGCGACTTGGTCTTCGCTTCACACCTTTTCAAAATTTTACAAATTTGACACTTTTGCTTCTTCGGAGTCTGTTTTTGGGAGAAAGGTTCTACAGGCAGTGGTTCCTTCCGTTTAAGTTCCTGCCTTGTCCCTCCCATCATCCGTGTACTTTAGCTTTGGTATTGGTATCCCACAAGTAATGGATGATCCGTGGACTGGATACACTTAACAAGAGAAAACATAATTTATGCTTACCCGATAAATTTATTTCTCTTGTAGTGTATCCAGTCCACGGCCCGCCCTGTCCTTTTAAGGCAGGTCTAAATTTTAATTTAACTACAGTCACCACTGCACCCTATGGTTTCTCCTTTCTCGTCTTGTTTCGGTCGAATGACTGGATATGGCAGTGAGGGGAGGAGCTATATAGCAGCTCTGCTGTGGGTGATCCTCTTGCAACTTCCTGTTGGGAAGGAGAATATCCCACAAGTAATGGATGATCCGTGGACTGGATACACTACAAGAGAAATAAATTTATCAGGTAAGCATATATTATGTTTTTTTAAAAAATTATCTTAAACAGGGGCACTTTAAGTCAAACTTTACAAAGACGCTTCTTTTTTTAAATACTTAACATTTCATTACGGTAAACATACTGCCGATCCTCTGCCCACATCTCCTTCTGTATTGAGCATATCGCTGATGAATCCGGCTTCCTCCAATCATTGTGTGCCCCACGAGCTGAAAGCCAAAAGGGGCATGCAATGATTGGAGGAAGCCAGATTCATCATCGATATGCTCAATACAGAAGGAGATTCGGGCGGATGATTGGCGGTATGTTTTCCCTAACTAAATGGTAAATATTTTAAAAAAGAAGCTTCTTTGTAAAGTTAAATTAATTAAAGTGTCCATGTCTTTAAGATTATTTTTAAATACTGGGCTTTAAATCCTTAAACTTTACAATCACTTTAAGGCCCCTTTATTTTCAAACATGCTCAGTAAATAAGTGAAAACATGGTCACTAGCGGTTTGGCAGAAGTTTGCGGGTTTTGTAGTTCTAGATATTTGTATGGTGTTGTAGCCTGGCAGGAAGTATATGCTTTCCTGTAGCTATTGTATTTGTGTAAAATTATGTATTTGACTGATAGTTCAGACACCAAATATATTAGACCAGGAGTGTTTTTGTATTTTTGGACATTTTGAGTTGCACTTCTGTTTTAATATATCCAGTCTGGATCATTCGAATGCTGGAAACAATCTGTAACTGTTTGAAAATGAATAACTTTTATAATATACTTTATATCAGACGTGCACATGTTCTCGTACAAGAATCTGAGGTTGTATTTTAATGATTTTACATTCTTATAGAACAAAATTTATGACTGAAAAACCAAAGGATGAAGAAGGAATGTCAAGGATCAAAATAAATTGTACAGTGGTATGTAACATAATCTGCTGTAATATGAGATGTACCCCCCCCCCACCCTTCGTTGTTATAGTTAACTCTTTCAAATAAGAGGTCTATTATTGCTCTATGTATTGTGAGGGGCTAAAGGGAGGCTACCTTCACCACCATGATTTCTTCCATGGGCTTATTTATCTTTCTGGTGATTGTAGTTGATATATCTCTATCATCTTGTGCATTTGACCTCTCATTTTGAAAGCGTAAACTCACTTGCCCAGTTTTAGTACTAATTTAAAGAGACATAAAACCCCCCAAAAAACTCATGATTTACATAGCGTATACAATTTTAAATAACTTTCTAATTTTCTTCTATTATCAAATTATCTTCATTTTCTTGTTGATGTAAGCTCAGGAGTGTGCGTGTGTCTGCTGTACTATATGGCAGCAGTTTTGCAACAATTTTAAACAATTGAAAGAGAACTAGATGGCAGCACTATTTCCTTTCAACTAGTCCTTCAGGCATGTGCACGCTACCTACCCAGGTATCTCTTAAACAAAGAATAACATGAAGAGAAATCAAATTTTGATAATAGAAGTACATTGGAATCTTATTTTTTTTTTAAATTGTATTTTTTTGAATTATTGAAACATTTGGGTTTCATGTCCCTTTAAGGAGATAGGATACATCTTAGAGCACGTTGCAATTCCTATGGCTGCTAATGTTAAATCTGTCCTTTAACCTGCTACCTAGAGGGGCATGACACAACTCATTTGAAAGAGTGCAATCCTGTCATGAGGGTTGTTCTACATATGTGTTGTATGTCTTTAGCAGTTAGGGTCGCCAATAGAGCTGCACTTACCATAAATTATATTGGTGATAGTCATTAAAATGTCAATGACTCTTAAATTAAAGATGACACACAAGTTTCTTAATAGAAAGGGGAGCACCCCTCATTTCAAATTAGAATGTCATGCTCCTTTGTTTTATGGATAGCTCTCTTCCTACCTGTTGCGTGTAGGGGCAGGTGACTTCTTTATTTAGTCTTCTAAATTTCATATTTCAAATAAGATAGTCCCTTACCCCTTCAATTGTTTTACTTTTTTTTTTTTTCTATGCAAAAAAGTATATCAGTTTTGATTGATGTAAAAATGTATTTATTTCATAGGGTACATTACAGTCCCCTGAAAATGTAGACCTATCTGCTTGTGTCGCTTCTTGTTTGTCTCTAAATAATGAACCTGTCTCCACTGCAAAGGAAAATACTTGTACTGAGCAATCTTCAGAAATGGGAAAGAACTTTATTACTAAGGTACGTAGCTTTATTGTTCAGTCTTGTAATCTAGCCTTTATAATCTCATGGTCAAAGAGGGAAACTTTATAAAAGATGGTTTAAAATATCTCTAGGCTATTACATCAAAATATAAAACCTATCTTTGCTCTCTCTTAATGAATACCTACCAGTGAGATACTGCATCATTAGCTGGGTTAGATGAAAATAAACACTCCCTCTTGTAACACAGTAGATGGGATTTATGTTTGCTCACTTCTCTGGCCATCACAGGAATTGTTGTTTACTACTAGGGCTGCTATCTTCCAATTATGTTCTATCCACTACATGCCAGGAAAACAGGCATACATTGGCACCTTCCCACAATACATCCATCAGTGCTATGTATCTGTATGCAAATTTGAGCCAGCTTTCTAAAGTTATTCCCGGAACCAACAATAATCCTGTTTTTTTTTTTTTTTTTTTTTTTTTTTTTAATTAAAAGATGTATTCTGTGTTTAATGGACAAAGTCCTGGTAGAAAATGTTGCTCAGCCATTGCTCTTGTGTTGCATTATAAAGTGGAGTCGGATTTTGATTGGCCAGCACCAATTGCTTTATAATCATGCTAAAAAATTCAAATACACCTTTTTTTTTTTTTTTTTTTTTTTTTGCTTTTGTTATTTATGTTTGATCTTGTTTCGATGGGTCTTTTGGTTCTGCCAACATAGATAAGGCTACACTCGCAGCTTAATAGGTAAACATATGTGGCGCTACACATATACGTTTGATTTTATATTCCTCTATCAGGGTTGTAAAAAGTATCTCCCTTGGATATGTGATTGCACATGCCACATCTCCATGTTCCAGGTGATCAACAATTGGTGCATTTAGGGGCTTTATCAATTGTAGTGGAACATAGCTTGGAAGGAGCTGAAGTGTGTGTGTGTGCTCAAAATTCCAATCTCAAAAGTTTATCCATGAAAATGATTGAATATTTTGGATTAGTAACCTTACAACAAAGTGAAACTTATTGGATCTACTTAGGTGAGTAGATTTTTTATTTGTGCTGATGTGTATATGGTAAATTACTACACTTGAGTGGATTGTACTTCTTCTGTTCTTTTATTTCAAGAGCAACATTGCACTAATGGGATTTAGCTGCACATAAATGCCTCTTACCATTGCCTCACCCAGTGTATTCAGCTAGCTCCCAGTCGTGCATTGCTGCTCTTTCAACAAAGGATACCAAGAGAATTAAGCAAATTTGATAATGGAAGTAAATTGGAAAGTTGTTTAAACATTTTGAGTTTCATGTCCCTTTTTAAGAAGGAATATAATGGTTTGGTATGTACACAGACGACTAACATCACAAGTAATACAGAAGGTTTCCAGGGTCCCAGTCCAGACACGGCTTTTACTATCAACTTTTAATAAAGTAATTGTGGATGAGGGAGACACATTTTAGACCTAATATCTCAGAATAAATATTTGGTGATTTTTAAAAAGAAAAGAAAAATCTAAACTTTTAAAGGGGCATGAAAGTCAAAATTCATTTGGTAGGGTCAGGAAAGGACACATGTCCCGAGCCTTGCATGCCATCAGTGTTTGTGAATATTAAAAACATAATGTTAGAAGTTGTTGAGCGCTATAGGAATCGGTGTTTGCAACAATATTTGTAAAAATGTTATAGGTTATTGTAAATGCTTGTAATATAGTCCTCAGGACATGCATGCTTGTGAGCCTACCTAGTTATGCTTTACAAAAAAAGTATGTGAAGTGATAAGAGCAATAATTTGAGCATTTTGTTTAAAATTGCATCTGAATTATAAATGTTTTTAATGTTTGCTTTAATATCCCCTTAACGATCATGAAGCTGATTCCTCCATTAGTTATAAGCAAACCAGATATGAATTTAGATGCTCTCATGTTCAAGCTGCAGACCATAATTCCCAATATTAATTTGAAGTAGGGAAACTGCATTACCAGTTTCTCTCCCATTTGGGATCTCTGTGGTGCAAGTATATTGGTCACATATTCCATTGTCTGGGCCACATTCTGCTTGTAGTCACCCCCAAGGCAGAACATACAGTGATCTGAGATGTCATCGCAGAAAATACAGCAGGTCTGCAGAAAGAACAGAACACATACAGGAACAGTTAGACTTAGTGCTTTAACTTTGCAGCTCTATTCTTCAAACAGAGCAGCTGTGTTCTGGCTGCACTGTTTAAGTGTTCCAGTGCATCAAGAGAAAAGTGCTGTTTGAAGTTAACAGACACATATGCAGTAGCACTGTAAAGCAGCAGTGCATTGATTATTAACTGGCTTTTTTCAAACACTCCCCTAGCCTTTCCCAGTCTGCAAAGCTGTTTGTTCTGAATGTAAGACGTTCTTATGAGCATTGCATCTTTTTATTAATACATTTCTATGTTAGACCAAGAGAAAAGGAAACAAATTATTTCAAGAGACATTTTATAATTTAGTTTGTCTGCAGCTAATTTGCAATGCAATTTTCAATTGCCGCACTATATTATAAAACATTTAAAAATGGTTTTATTATTTAGTTAACCAACACATTGCAATTGAACTGGTGCTTTAGTGTAACTGCCTAATTTAAAATTGAATTTTATTTAAAAATGGCCTGCAGAAAAATTTTCACTAAAAAAATCTCATCGCAGAAAGTGAAAAAAAATTCTGCCTCTGGGGTAGTCACTTCATAGAGAAACTGTTAAGGTTTTTGAAATGTATGTTATTATGAACAATGTTATACCACCAGTAGCAGATTAGATACAACCACAGGTAACCAAGTTTCTCTTGTAAGGTGTATCCAGTCCACGGATCATCCATTACTTGTGGGATATTCTCCTTCCCAACAGGAAGCTGCAAGAGGATCACCCACAGCAGAGCTGTCTATATAGCTCCTCCCCTAACTGCCAACCCCCAGTCATTCTCTTGCAGCTCTCGACAAGGGAAGTAGCTTGAGAGATGTGGTGACTTAGTGTAGTTTATCTTCAATCAAAAGTTTGTTATTTTAAATGGTACCGAAGTTGTACTTTTTTTACCTCAGGCAGAATTTAGAAGAAGTGTTTTGCCTGAGGTTTTTGATGATCTTAGCAGGTTGTAACTAAGATCCACTGCTGTTCTCACACATAACTGAAGAGTATGGAAAAACTTCAGCTGGGGGAACGGCCTGCAGAATCAACTGCCTTGAGGTATGTTCAGTATATTTTTTTCTAGAGAGATAATAAGTCTAGAAAATGCTGACAGTGCCTGATATATTTGAGGTAAGCCTGATTGCAGTGATTTAATAACGACTGGCATCATGCTTGCAGTAAAGGGTCATTTTCATGTTAATTGCTCTTATGACTTAGTAAAAAACGTTCCTTATAACACATGTAAACGTTTAACATACTAAGGGTGATAAATCTTGCTTTGGGGCCTAGTTTTCCACATGGCTGTTATTTGACTCCTAGGAGTAGTTTTTTAGGCCCTCTGACTTTCAGTGCATGGTGGGAGGGGCCTATTTTCGCGCTCTAATTGCGCAGTAACTTTTACACTCTGAGACATCCAGCTTCCCTGAAGGAGTCCCCTGACATATTGGACCTCTGTAAAGGGTTTTTGTGCCTACAAAAGTCGTTTTATGGGAAGGTAGGAGCCACAGTAGAGCTGTGGCAGTTTGCCTGTGACTGTTATAATGGTTTTTACCGGGTTTTTTTGCTTCGTTTTTGAGCCTGAGGGGTTAATCATCCATTTGCAAGTGGGTGCAATGCTATTTTAGTCTAGTACATACACTTAAAATTTCATAGTTAACTGCTTTTTTCACTGTTTTGCAGTTTGTTTGTTTTTTTCCCTTAAAGGCACAGTACCGTTTTTTATATTCTGCTTTTTCACATTAATTAAAGTGTTTTCAAAGCTTGCTAGTCTCATTACTAGTCTGTTAAACATGTCTGACATAGAGGAAACTCCTTGTTCATTATGTTTAGAAGCCATTGTGGAACCCCCTCTTAGAATGTGTACTAAATGCACTGATCTTACTATAAGTTATAAAGATAATTTTCTGGCTTTAAAAGATTTATCACCAGAGAAAACTGACAAGGGGGAAGTTATGCCGACTAACTCTCCCCACGTGTCAGAACCTATAACTCCCGCTCAAGGTACGCCCGCTCAAGAGGCGCCAAGTACATCTAGCGCGCCCATAGCGTTTACCTTACAAGACATGGCGGCAGTTATGGATCATACCCTTACAGCGGTATTGTCCAAACTACCAGGGTTACAAGGAAAGCGAGACAGCTCTGGGGCTAGGAAAAATACAGAGCACTCTGACGCTTTAGTAGCTATGTCTGATATCCCCTCACAATATGCAGAAGCTGAGAAGGAGAGCTTCTATCTGTGGGTGATTTTTCTGACTCAGGGAAGATGCTTCAACCTGATTATATGTCTACATTTAAATTTAAGCTTGAACACCTCCGCGTGTTGCTCAGGGAGGTTTTAGCTACTCTGGATGACTGTGACACCATTATAGTCCCAGAGAAATTGTGAAGATTGGATAAATACTATGCAGTGCCTGTTTACACTGATGTTTTTCCAATACCTAAGAGGTTTTCAGAAATTATTACTAAGGAATGGGATAGACCAGGTGTACCGTTCTCTCCCCCTCCTGTTTTTAAGAAGATGTTTCCCATAAATGCCGCTACACGGAACTTATGGCTAACGGTCCCTAAGGTGGAGGGAGCAGTCTCTACCCTAGCTAAGCGTACAACTATCCCCGTCGAGGAGAGTTGTGCTTTCCTAGATCCAATGGATAAAAAGTTAGAGGGTTACCTTAAGAAAATGTTTATTCAACAGGGTTTTATTCTCCAGCCTCTTGCATGCATTGCCCCTGTCACTGCTGCTGCGGCCTTCTGGTTTGAGTCTCTGGAAGAGGCTCTACAGGTAGAAACCCCATTGGATGATATACTTGACAAGCTTAAAGCTCTTAAGCTAGCCAATTCATTTGTTTATGACGCCGTTGTTCATTTAACCAAACTAACGGCTAAGAACTCAGGTTTTGCTATTCAAGCGCGTAGGGCGTTATGGCTTAAATCCTGGTCAGCTGATGTTACTTCAAAGTCTAAGCTTCTCAACATTCCCTTTAAGGGGCAGACCCTATTCGGGCCTGGACTGAAGGAGATCATTTCTGATATTACTGGAGGAAAAGGTCATGCCCTTCCTCAGGATAGGTCCAACAAATTAAGGACCAAACAGACTAATTTTCGTGCCTTTCAAGACTGGTGCAGCATCAACTTCCTCTAATACAAAACAAGAGGGAAATTTTGCCCAGTCCAAGCCGGTCTGGAGACCTAACCAGGCTTGGAACAAAGGAAAGCAGGCCTAGAAGCCTACTGCTGCCTCTAAGACAGCATGAAAGATCAGCCCCCGATCCGGTAACGGATCTAGTAGGGGGCAGACTTTCTCTCTTCGCCCAGGCTTGGGCAAGAGATGTCCAGGATCCTTGGGCGTTGGAAATTGTGTCCCAGGGATATCTTCTGGACTTCAAAGCTTCTTCCCCAAAAGGAAGATTTCACCTCTCACAATTATCTGCAAACCAGATAAAGAGAGAGGCATTCTTACATTGTGTTCAAGACCTCCTAGTTATGGGAGTGATCCACCCAGTTCCAAAGGAGGAACAGGGGCAAGGCTTTATTACTAAGGAAGAAGTGGCTTCCCTTTTGTCTTCCTCACACCTCACTACCTGCCCACTTGACCCTATTCCTTCACATCTAATTCCTCCTCTATCTACCACCCTCACTCCGGCTCTTACTCACATATTTAACCTATCCCTTTCTACCGGCTCATTCCCTGCCTCCTTCAAACATGCGAAGGTCACCCCCATCCTCAAAAAAACCCTCCCTCGACCCTAACTCCCCTGCAAACTACCGCCCCATATCACTGCTCCCACTAGCTTCAAAACTCCTCGAAAAACTAGTTTTCAATCGCCTAACCCACTTCCTGTCGTCCAACTCATTGCTTGACCCCCTGCAATCTGGCTTCCGCCCCCAACACTCAACTGAAACTGCTCTCACCAAGGTTACTAACGATCTCCTTTCTGCTAAAAACAAAGGCTACTACTCTATACTCATCTTACTTGACCTATCTGCTGCCTTTGACACTGTTGACCATCCCCTTCTCCTACAGTCTCTCAGTTCTCTTGGTCTCTGTGACACTGCCCTCTCCTGGATTCACTCCTATCTCTCTAACAGATCCTTCTCAGTCTCTTTTGCTGGTGACTCCTCCTCTCTATTGCCCCTGTCTGTTGGAGTACCTCAAGGCTCTGTCCTGGGTCCTCTACTCTTCTCTATTTACACTTCTTCACTGGGTAAACTTGTCAACAGCTATGGCTTCAGCTATCACCTCTATGCTGATGATACCCAGATCTACCTTTCCACCCCTGCACTCTCTCCTTCTGTCAACTCTCACATCAGCGACTGCTTATCTGGCATTTCTTCCTGGATGGCCTCTCACCACCTAAAAATAAATATGTCCAAGACCGAACTACTTCTAATTCCCCCCTCTAGCTCCACTCCCGTCTCTAATTTCTCTATCACTGTTGGCGGCACCACTATCTCCCCATCACCCCAAGTCCGCTGCCTCGGAGTCACGCTTGACTCAAATCTGTCCTTCATTCCCCACATCCAACTGCTCTCTTCATCCTGCCGCAACCACCTACGCAATATCTCCAAAATTCGCCCGTTTCTGAGTGCTGAAACTACCAAACAGCTCATCCACTCCCTGGTAATTTCCCGACTTGACTACTGTAACAACTTACTAACTGGCCTCCCTCTCTCTCCCCTCTAATCCGTCCTAAATGCATCCGCCAGACTAATCCACCTCTCTCGACGCTCTGTTTCTGCTGCGCCTCTCTGTGAGTCCCTTCACTGGCTCCCCATTCACAACAGAGTTAAATTCAAAATTCTCACCCTGACCTACAAAGCCCTCACCAATGCTGCCCCACCCTACCTGTCCTCACTCATCAACAAATATACTCCTGCCCGTCCCCTAAGATCCAACAACGACCTGCTTCTTGCGTCCTCTACCATCACCTCCTCTCATTCTAGACTACAGGACTTCTCTCGTGCGGCACCAACCCTCTGGAACGCACTTCCTCGAGATGTCAGACTTGCCCCTAACCTCTCCTCCTTTAAACGTTCCCTAAAGACCTTTCTGTTCAGGGAAGCTTATCACCCGACTTATTAACAAACTAACCAACTAACTAACAGTTGCCCTCTATCTCCTCACTAATATCATTCTCACCTCTGCAGTCCCCACCTCCTGTTTCCAATCCTCCTACCCATCTAGATTGTAAGTTCCCACGGGAACAGGGCCCTCAACTCCCCCTGTATTTGTCTGTAAAATTTTGTGTCTTATCGTATTGTTTCTCCACTGTACTGTTATCCTTGTACCCATGGGCAGCGCTGCGGAATCTGTTGGCGCTTTATAAATAAAGAATAATAATAAAAGGCTTCTATTCAAATCTGTTTGTGGTTCCCAAGAAAGAGGGAACCTTCAGACCAATCTTAGATCTCAAGATCCTAAACAAATTTCTCAGTGTCCCATCCTTCAAGATGGAGACTATTCGAACCATCCTACCTATGATCCAGGAGGGTCAATATGACTACCGTGGATTTAAAGGATGCTTATCTTTACATTCCGATACACAGAGATCATAATCGGTTTCTCAGGTTCGCCTTCCTAGACAGGCATTACCAGTTTGTGGCTCTTCCCTTTGGGTTAGCTACGGCACCAAGAATCTTTACGAAGGTTCTAGGGTCTCTTCTGGCGGTCCTAAGGCCGCGGGGTATAGCAGTAGCCCCTTACCTAGACGACATTCTGATACAGGCGTCGAATTTTCAAATTGCCAAGTCCCATACGGACATTGTTCTGGCATTCCTGAGGTCTCATGGGTGGAAAGTGAACGAAGAAAAGAGTTCTCTATCCCCTCTCACAAGAGTTTCCTTCCTGGGAACTCTGATAGATTCTGTAGAAATGAAGATTTACCTGACAGAGGCCAGGTTGTCAAAACTTCTAAATTTCTGCCGTGTTCTTTATTCTACTTCTCGCCCTTCAGTGGCTCAGTGTATGGAAGTAATCAGCTTAATGGTAGCGGCAATGGACATAGTGCCGTTTGCCCGCCTACATCTCAGACCGCTGCAACTCTGCATGCTCAGTCAGTGGAATGGGGATTACACAGATTTGTCCCCTCTACTAAATCTGGATCAAGAGACCAGGGATTCTCTTCTCTGGTGGCTATCTCGGGTCCATCTGTCCAAAGGTATGACCTTCTGCAGGCCAGATTGGACAATAGTAACAACAGATGCCAGCCTTCTGGGCTGGGGTGCAGTCTGGAACTCCCTGAAGGCTCAGGGCTCGTGGACTCAGGAGGAGGCACTCCTTCCGATAAACATTCTGGAACCAAGAGCGATTTTCAATGCTCTTCAGGCTTGGCCTCAGCTTGCTGCAGTCAGGTTCATCAGATTTCAGTCGGACAACATCACGACTGTAGCTTGCATCAACCATCAAGGGGGAACAAGGAGTTCCCTAGCAATGTTGGAGGTTTCAAAGATAATTCTATGGGCAGAGGTTCACTCTTGCCATCTATCAGCTATCCATATCCCAGGAGTAGAGAAATGGGAGGCGGATTTTCTAAGTCGACAGACTTTTCATACGGGGGAGTGGGAACTCCATCCGGAGGTATTTGCACAGTTGATTCAACTTTGGGGCAAACAAGAACTGGATCTCATGGCGTCTCGTCAGAACGCCAAGCTTCCTTGTTACGGATCCAGGTCCAGGGATCCCAAGGCAGCACTGATAGATGCTCCAGCAGCGCCTTGGTCCTTCAACCTGGCTTATGTGTTTCCTCTGCTCCCTCGTCTGATTGCCAAGATCAAGCAGGAGAGAGCTTTGGTTATTTTGATAGCACCTGCGTGGCCATGCAGGACTTGGTATGCAGATCTGGTGGACATGTCATCCTTTCCACCATGGACTCTGCCGCTGAGACAGGACCTTCTACTTCAGGGTCCTTTCAACCATCCAAATCTAATTTCTCTGCGTCTGACTGCTTGGAGATTGAACGCTTGATTTTATCAAAGCGTGGTTTCTCAGTCGGTCCTTGATACCTTTTTAATACAGGCGCGAAAGCCTGTCACCAGGAAAATCTATAAGATATGGTGTAAATATCTTCATTGGTGTGAATCCAAGGGTTACTCATGGAGTAAAGTCAGGATTCCTAGGATATTATCCTTTCTCCAAGAAGGATTGGAGAAGGGTTTGTCAGCTAGTTCCTTAAAGGGACAGATTTCTGCTGTCTATTCTTTTGCACAAACGTCTGGCTGAGGTTCCAGATGTTCAGGCGTTTTGTCAGGCTCTGGTTAGAATCAAGCCTGTGTTTAAACCTGTTGCTCCACCATGGAGTTTAAATTTAGTTCTTAAGGTTCTTCAAGGGGTTCCGTTTGAACCTTTGCATTCCATAGATATTAAGCTCTTATCTTGGAAAGTTCTGTTTTTAGTAGCTATCTCCTCGGCTCAAAGAGTTTCGGAGTTATCTGCTTTACAATGTGATTCCCCTTATCTCATTTTCCATGCAGATAAGGTAGTGTTACGTACCAAACCTGGTTTTCTACCTAAGGTGGTATCTAATAAGAATATCAATCAGGAGATTGTTGTTCCGTCACTGTGTCCTAATCCTTCAAAGAAGGAACGTCTACTACACAATCTTGACGTGGTTCGTGCTTTAAAGTTTTATTTACAAGCTACTAAAGATTTTCGTCAAACATCTGTTTGTTGTTTACTCTGGACAGAGGAGAGGCCAAAAGGCTTTGGCAACTTCTTTCTTTTTGGTTAAGGAGTATAATCCGCTTAGCTTATGAGACTGCTGGCCAGTAGCCTCCTGAAAGAATTACAGCTCATTCTACTAGAGCGGTAGCTTCCACATGGGCTTTTAAGAATGAGGCTTCTGTTGAACAGATTTGTAAGGCGGCGACTTGGTCTTCGCTTCATACTTTTTCTAAATTCTATAAATTTGATACTTTTGCTTCTTCGGAGGCTATTTTTGGGAGAAAGGTCTTACAGGCAGTGGTGCCTTCCGTTTAAGCGCCTGCCTTGTCCCTCCCTTCATCCGTGTCCTATAGCTTTGGTATTGGTATCCCACAAGTAATGGATGATCCGTGGACTGGATACACCTTACAAGAGAAAACAAAATTTATGCTTACCTGATAAATTTATTTCTCTTGTGGTGTATCCAGTCCATGGCCCGCCCTGTCATTTTAAGGCAGGTGTTTTTTTATTTTTAAACTACAGTCACCACTGCATCCTATAGTTTCTCCTTTCTCTTACTTGTCTTCGGTCGAATGACTGGGGGTTGGCAGTTTGGGGAGGAGCTATATAGACAGCTCTGCTGTGGGTGATTCTCTTGCAGCTTCCTGTTGGGAAGGAGAATATCCCACAAGTAATGGATGATCCGTGGACTGGATACACCACAAGAGAAATAAATTTATCAGGTAAGCATAAATTTTGTTTTTTAAATAACAAGAATTGTTAGCAATAATTAACTCTGCAAATATTAGGAGATATTATTATTATTATTATTATCCTACACAACAGCTAGACAGTGCTAGTTCATGTGCCAAACATTGCGCTCACTCATGTGGAGAATTGTTATACAAGAACCAGCACTGATTGGCTAAAATGTAAGATTGTAAAAAGCACTGAGATAAGGGGCAGTCTGCAGGGGCTTAGATACAGGTAATCATAGAGGTAAAAAATGTTAATATAACGCTGCTGGTTATGCAAAACTGGGGAATGGGTAATAAATGTATTATCTTTATATTTTTTTAACCCCTTAATGACCGGACCATTTTTCAATTTTCTTACCCTTAATGACAATGGCTATTTTTACATTTCTGCAGTGTTTGTGTTTAGCTGTAATTTTCCTCTTACTCATCTACTGTACCCACACATATTATATACCGTTTTTCTCGCCATAAAATGGACTTTCTAAAGATACCATTATTTTCATCATATCTTATAATTTACTAAAAAAAAAAAAGATAAAATATGAGGAAAAAATGGAAAAAAACACGCTTTTTCTAACTTTGACCCCCAAAATCTGTTACACATCTACAATCACCAAAAAACACCCATGCTAAATAGTTTCTAAATTTTGTCCTTAGTTTAGAAATACCCAATGTTTACACATTCTTTGCTTTTTTTTGCAATTTATGGAGCAATAAATACAAGTAGCACTTTGCTATTTCCAAACCACTTTTTTTCAAAATTAGCGCTAGTTACATTGGAACCCTGATATCTGTCAGGAATACCTGAATATCCCTTGACATGTATATATTTTTTTTTTAGAAGACAACCCAAAGTATTGATCTAGGCCCATTTTGGTATATTTCATGCCACCATTTCACCGCCAAATGCGATAAAAAAAAAAAAAAGTTAACTATTTCACAAATTTTGTCACAAACTTTAGGTTTCCCACTGAAATTATTTACAAACAGATTGTGCTATTATGGCAGAAATTGTTGGAAAAGCTTCTCTGGGATACCCTTTGTTCAGAAATAGCAGACTTATATGGCTTTGGCATTGCTTTTTGGTAATTAGAAGGCCGCTAAATGCTGCTGCGCACCACACGTGAATTATGCCCAGCAGTGAAGGGGTTAAATTAGGGAGCTTGCAGGGTTAATTTTAGAGATCAGCCTCCCACCTTACACATCCCACCCCCTGATCCCTCCCAAACAGCTCTCTTCCCTCCCCCACCCCACAATTGTTACCGCCATCTTAAGTACTGGCAGAAAGTCTGCCAGTACTAAATAAGAGGTTTTTTTTTTTTTTTTTTTTAAATAAAAATAATAAAATCTTTTAGCTGGGATGGACCCCTGCCTTAGCCCCAACCTCCCTGATCCCCCCTCCAGCTCTCTAACCCTCTCCCCTACCTAATTACCGCCATCTTGGGTACTGGCAGCTGTCTGCCAGTACCCACTTTATCCCCAAAAAACAAAGTATTTTTATTTTATTTTTCAATTAACTCTTTCTGTAGTGTAGCAGCCCCTCCACAATACCCCCACAATAACCCCACCCCCCTCCCCCTCCCAGATCCATTTATATTTGAAAATTTTTTTTTTACCTTTCCACTGGTGTCAGTGTGGCTAATGTGCGCGCGTGCACGTGCACATGCACGCGCGCATCGTGCACACGCCTTGTGCACGCGCACGCACGCTCACTCCCACCCGGACAACGGCACCATCACTACCGGTGCAGAGAGGGCCACAGAGTGGCTCTCTCTGCATCGGAGGCTTGTAAAGGGGTATTGCAGGATGCCTCCATATTGAGGCATCACTGCAATACCCTCAGAGCTGCTGGAAGCGATTGTGATCACTTCCAGCACTCTGTTAGACAACTGACGTACCAGGTACGTCCATTGTCATTAACTGCTTGTTAATGCATGACGTACCTGGTACGTCAGTTGTCATTAAGGGGTTAAACCATACCAATTTCACTGTCCATTAAACAAGAATTTTTAGAATAAATTACACTCAGTGGGTGGTGGGGCAGGGTCCGATAATGTTTTATTTTCCATTGTTCTCTCTAAGGGCCTGATTATATAAAGCTCTCTGCTTAGGCAAGATATAAAATGATCCTCCAGCACTGCAAGATCTCTTGAGATTCTAAAAAGGCAGATTCTGCTATACTTCTCCAAGGAGAATTCTCAGCATTTCTGTATGTGAAAAGGAGACAAGCCCAGTGCAAAATAGCACTACATGGCAGTTCTGCTGCATTTACACTATGTGCTTAATATTTTATACTTCTTTATACTTCAGATTAAGTTTTTTAACATTTTAAACTTTGCACTTTTCTATTTTGTATTTTATTTTGTATACAGCAGTGTATTTAGGATTGTGATTTTTTTACAAATTATGATCAGTTTCTGTGTAACTTATACATAGTATGAGCTTATATTTTTTATTTTTGTGTATCTTTTTTTTACAAATTACTTTGCAATTTGTATTTCTATTTAAATAAACTGACAGCTTCACTTTCCCATATAGCTTCATTATTTTCTATTGGCCTGATAATCAAATATTCACGGGCTGAACTCACTAAATTATATAACAAAAAGGGCGGAACCTAGAAGTCCCGGGGAGAGAGGAGGAAAGCCTTCCATAGAAGGTAATGAGGCTCTTTGGAATACAGTTTCACAGGGGAAAGATAGCTAAACAGGAGAACACTTGGGGATGATACAGTGTTTCAGTTTTAAGCAAATACAAAGAAAACTGAAATGTGTTTTCACTAAAATTTAACTTTTTCCCTTTCGTAAGATGAGGAGAGTCCATTAATGTCCATAACAACTGGGATATACTTTTGTTTTAATATGTGTTTTCTCTCTAGCTTTTAGCGCTAACGGAATAATATTTTAACTTTAACTGTGTGTTTTATTGTACTAACTGTGCGGCCAGTTTATTGCCCTAAACTGAGAGATCCCAGCGCAATACTCTAAACTTGTTCTTATATGGATATACTTCCCTTCACCAGGTGGAGGTCAAGAACCCTCCCACCTCTACTCTCTCTCAAGTTAGTTCTTGGCAATTCGAGGTGAGAGGTTGAATGAGGTGCTCTGCAAACATAATTTTATTTTCAAAATTATTGGGAGCTCAGACCTGTCTTGAGACCCTGTACTCCTCTGCCAGTTTTACTCAAAGAAGATTCAAGGCATGAGTGTAATGGGGGGAAAAGGAATTCCTCTCATTGCATGTCCATACTCACAGGTAAATCTCTCAGCCATGACTTCCCTTTCGCGTCGCAAGGAACCCCATTCTTAGCCTCCACCAAAGGGGTTACAAGTATATCCACAAATATCCTCTGCAGTAGCATTACTTGCACTGGATGGGCTTTCTGCTGCATCAGCATTCTGTGAGAGAGAGAGGCCTCAGCAAGCTGGTAAGATCAGTGGAGGGATTCTGCAGTCAAGGAAAGTGACTCAGGCAACACAAATAGTACTATCACTGGTTCCCTATTCCATAGGTACTATAAAGTTTGAGGGTTTCCAGCCATTTCCCTTGGTACTTATGTGCTTACCACCTACAAATGTATGCATTTGGGCTCCCCAATTTCTCATCTTCTCTAGATTCCCCTTAGCTGCTCTTATTTTTTATGTTTGGTTTTTCCTTAAGAAAAAAATAAATATTTTTACTATAATTCATTTTTTTTTTTATTGCATTTTTTTTACTTCAGGCTTTTGCCTGTACTTCCTTAAGGGGGTTAGCCCTGTCCCATCCCCTTTGCATCCTTTTTCTCCTAATCGCCACTGCTCTGGAACTTTGTTTTTTCTCTGAGGCATCCTACAGACCCTATCTTGCCAAGGAGGTTTTGAGTACCCCCCATAACAGCTTACTAAGTGGGTGGGAAATGTTAACATCATTTTCTTCTTAAATGGAAAGAGTCCACAGCTGCATTCATTACTTTTGGGAATTAAGAACCTGGCTACCATGGGGAGGCAAAGACACCCCAGCCAAAGGCTTAAATTACTCCTCCCACTCCCCTCATCCCCCAGTTATTCTTTGCTTTTCGTCCCCGGAGGTTGGCAGAGAAGTGTCAGAATGTAATTTGTCTCTTATGGAGGGTAGTACTCTTCGACATGGGACAGGAGTTTTAAGTCCGGAGAAGCAGGAAGAGTCTTTCTGCAAAACCATCCCGACTAAGTTTAACAGCTCCTCAAGCAATCGGCGTTGCCTAACTTCACTCCGCTGCCTGCTTTCTTCTCTCAAGTCCATGGCGAAGGCAATGCTACTATCCATCACACTTGAAGGGCCGTGTTCCTGTTCCACGGTGTAGATTCCGGTAAGATCCGTTTCATTTTCTTTCTTCATGAATGTACTGTTCTAATGTTTTCCTAAAAGGCTACCACCTTGCGGGACTAACTTAACATAATGGTCTCAGCGAGTCTCCTTTAGTATCTTGGAATCAAGGGTTAATATCTCCTGAGGGGGGTTATTGAACATAAAGGCCTTTGGAAGTGACGTGACTTTATGGTTGGGCACGCCTTTTTTGGACTATACGGTTTATCTTCTTGCCGGGCAAGGGGGGGATACCTCGAGGTCAAAACCACTCGAGCAAAGGCTGGTCTCCACATTACCTCCGTACAAGCGGATGATCACAGGGAAAAAGGTGCAAGCAAACCAACCCCAGTTCCAGGAGGAACCTAAAGCATGCTAACACACATTCAAGTGTGCAAATAGCCGCAGCTGGTTTCAAACTGCAAACCTTCCGCTTGCTAGGCAGCTAAGCTAACAATCAGGCTACTACAGCTGGCTCCAAGCAAACTCAAGGAGACCACGCCCAGTGTCCCTAACAGGGAACAAATATCTCCTAGGCCCCTAAAAGGAGACCTAACATGTAGATCACAAAGGAAGATCAAATAGTCTCAGAAAAACAGCTAGACAGTACACATTTGATGTGCAATAGCTGCAGCTGGTTACAATCTGCAACCTAACCACTGCAAGGCAGCCAAACTACCCTTCAAACTACTAGCTGCTGAGGACCAAGTTCAAAGGACAATCCACGAGCCTCGAAAGAAAAAGGCCAAACCGCGCACTCGGCGGTAAGAAGGCTCTCCACAGCGTGGACTCAGCAGAAACTCCACTGACCCAGTCATGCAAATTGAAGGCTATAAGGACTGAGACAATCCTTCACACCTTGTAGACCCACAGGTCCTCTAGAATTCTTAGTTGAATGTAAAACAAATAACATGAGCACTCGGCACCTCGACCGGACCAGCCAATCAGAACGGCGCCACATGTCTGAACAGCCATAAGACAGAACCAAACACAACAGGACCAGCCTGCACCCGGGTCCTAACCATCAAGCTGCATAAATTCTACATCAGAGTGGAAGAAGGAAAAACAGACAAACATAGGACTAACGTCCCCAAAAACACTTAAGCAGAAGTAAGAGTATCGATCCCAGTTTAAGATTCCAGAAGGAAATAAACAAATTAAAAAAGACATCCTAATCGGATAAAAATAAAATAAAAGGCAACCCGCAAGTTAACGCCCAATAAGAAAACAGGCCATTCCGCAGGACCTGGAGATGCGGTCCTTTTTCTTAAGGCTTCTCCTGGTTCAGGAGATGGGACCTGGGAGTTTCTGTAGCTGAGAGGGATATTCTCTATGGATTGTTACGTGCCATTTGGAGTCTTGCTGGCTCAGTGTCAAGACTACGTTGGACCTTTTTGCTAAATCCTTTAGGTCTACGGTCCTGTTGTCTGTTCTAAGGAGTCGGGTTGCACCCGTGCTCTGTTGGATGGGCTCTGGACATTCTCTCATTTTTAAGCTGGTTTTGGGGTTCTTTTGTTCCCCTTTTTCAGACCTGCCGTTTCTGGGGCTGGCCCGGCTGGGAGTGGGTTCTGAGAGTCACTGTCATCTTCAGGATCTACATGGGCATAGTAGCTAGCTAGCTCCCTAAGCTTACAATCAGAGGGTCTAGGATTGTTCCACCTCGAGTTCTGGGTGTCTTTTCTCTATCTTGGTGGACCTCGTGGAGGTTATGATTCCCCTTTTTTTGGATGACCTGTAGGTTAGGTCTGGCGGCTTGGATTGCCTAGAGTGTGCCCTCTGTCTGGGAGTTGTCTTTTGCAATCTGCTTTTTTGCCGGCCGCTCTTGCTCTCAGCAAGTATTCTCTGTATCATCCTAAGGATGGCGGCGTGTTCTTGAATCAGGTTTTTTCGTCTGGGTCTGTTACACTTTTTTTTTTTTTTTTTGTAGCGGAATACTTCAGTGTTCCAAGTTTGGACTATGTGAGGACTCCTATACCTCCCCGGTTTTTCTGTGTCTAGGCGTAGTCTCTCCTTGTCTGCGGGACCCATTTGGGCCCTTGTGAGCTGGGCACGCTTTGGGGGGTTTTCCTTTATGGATTGTGACCTTTTCGTTTTTTTCCTTCGGGTCTCCTGATCCTATCCCTTTGGGAGTTTTGGCTGGTGTTCCCTTATTTAGTGAGGGGTGAGTGGTGAGGGACCGACTGTTGGGCGACGGTGTCTCCTGGAGACCTGTTGGCTCAGTTGAGTCTGTTTTTGCGGTCTCTAGGCTCTGGGCTTTTTCCTTTTTAAAGTTTTCTCGGCTTTCGGACGAAGCTGGGTTTTTTGTGGGCAGTGGTTTCAGGCTTGGGGCCCTCAGAATGGGTCGCCTAATGTACCCTCCCGTCTTGGCATTCAGTGTCCTCTATAGCTTGGGTATTTTCCCAAAAGTACTGAATGCAGCTGTGGACTCTTTCCATTTAAGAAGAAAAACATAAATTATGCTTACCTGACTTTCTTTTCTTCTGATGGAAAGACTCCACAGCTCCCCACCCGTAATTTTTATGTGGGGCGTCCTTATTTTATTCTTCTGGCACCTTTCACCCTGATATTTCTTCTTCTGTTCCTTGTTCCTCAGCAGAATGACTGGGGGATGAAGGGAGTGGGAGGAGTATTTTAAGCCTTTGGCTGGGGTGTCTTTGCCTCCTCCTGGTGGCCAGGTTCTTATTTCCTAAAAGTAATGAATGCAGCTGTGGACTCTTTTTCCATCAGAAGAAAAGAAAATTATCAGGTAAGCATATTTTTTTTTTTTTTTTTTTAAATGTTAATACATTTTTGGGGCCTTCATGTTTACCTTATATAGGGTTAATAGGTAAGGGCTGTTCCTTTTATTTTATTTAATACAATTGTTCTCTGAATTGTACATTAAATCTGTACTTAAAAATAAATAAATAAGCAAAACAGATATATTTCAGTCATTTTTATACCCCCAATTAATATGTCTGACCCATTAAGAGGGAACCTCAAGGGATTATAATGCAGCTTGTGAAACAAATGCTGTTCATTTTCCCTGTTTTGCAAAACTGTTCTTGTGGACCAGATTAAACAGCTATGTGCTGTGTTCCACGTTTCCAAGCTATAATACTATTTGCCTGTCCTGTCGATTATGACTCAAGGTGATAGCTTTTTATTTTTCATCTGCGTTTAAAAATACCTTACAAAAAACAATGACAGAGCTGTTAGCGGCAAATTCCCAGACCAAGGAAGAGCAAATGTAAATCTGGAAATTTACCTCATCCTCCCTGTAATTCTGAAGGGACAGCATCTAGCTCGGTTACCATCTAGTTTTACAAACCTCTAAATCCCTTTCTGAGGGTGAAATCTCCTTAGATGACCCTAAACCGGTAAATGAAATGGAGCTAATTCCGCTTTCATATTTAGAGTGGATCATATCTGTTTCCTTTTATAGGAAGTTCTGAACACCTTTTAGAAATGTCAGAACAGAATCCAGAAATTACAAAACCTGTAAATAGGTTGAATCAGTTTTACAAAGCTCCGCAAAAAGCTCCCAAGGTGGTTGAAGCTCCAGACCTGGTTGCAGACTATATTGCTAAAGAATGGAAGAAACCAGGCATTCTTTATACTCCTAACAGGTTCAAGAGGATGTATCATCTTTCAGAATAGACTGTCTGCCTAGGAGGTAATTCCTAAAGTGGAAAGGAGCTATTTCCACTCTTGCAAAATGCACGACTATCCCCATGGAGGACAGTTGCTCGTTTAATGATCCAATGGACTGAAAATTGGGATTTTTTTGCAAAGAAATGTATTTTCTCAATCGGTTCTTTAACTTAGACAAGCAAATTGAAATTATTTGTGTGGCCACTGCAGCATCCTTTTGAAGCGATTCTCTTTCTTAAATGCTTCCGGAGCAGTCATCTGAGGATATCCGTAACTGTATTAAGGTCCTTAAGATGTTCATGTTTAAAGAAAATTGACAAAAGTCAAAAACTGCATTGAAGGTAAATAGCTTTTTGGATCAGGTAGACTCTATCATTACAACTGTTACTGGAAGTAAAGTTGTTGTGTGTTTTGTTTTTTGTTTTTGTTTTTTTGTTTTTTTTCTTCCTCCGGACAGGAAGATTAAGGGAAGATATAAATAATCTAATCCTTTTCGTTCCTTTCACTCTCTGAGATGAGTCTGACTCCTCTAAACCTTACTGGAAGCCAGGGTCCTTTTTGGTCTTAGAATAAACGGACCAAAAAGCCCAATTCTAATCAGAAATATGCATAAAGGGATGGCCCCCTGTCCAGAGGATTCTTTGGTAGAGGGCAGATTGATTTGATTTCAGAAGACCTGGCATAGATCATTTCAGGATCCCTGGGTCCCTCAACATTATTTCCCTGGGTTACTGCATAGGATTTCATGTCAGGCCTCCCTGGGAACGATTTAATCTGTCTCACATTCCAAAGATTCCTCCAAAAGGCAGCTGCCTTTATTCAATGTGTTCAGGATTTAGAGAATTTGGGAGTAAAACAACCAGTGCCAGCCTCTCAACAGAGAAGATGTTTCTATTCCAACCTCTTAATTGTTCCAAAGAAGAACACCTACTATCCCGTTCTAGAACTAAAGACCCTGAGCAAATTTGTCTGAGTTCCTTAATTCAAGATTGAGTCAATCCACACCATTTTACCCATGGTACAAGAAGGTCAATTTATGACAACCATAGATTTGAAGGATGCTTATTTACACATCCAAATTCAAAAAGACCATTTCCAGTTTCTAAGATTTGTTTTTCTCAACAAGCCTTACCAGTTTGTGACTCTACGTTTTTGGTCTAGCAACTGCCCCTCACATCTGCATGAAGGTTTTAGGGGCTCTGTTGACTTTGATCAGAACACAGGAAATCTCCATTGCTATTTATGTGGATGACATCTTGATCCAAGCCCCATCCCTTTTCTCTAGCATCCTCTTATACCCAGAAGGTAATTTCCTTACTTCAGGATCATGGATGGAACATCAATGTTCCTAAGAGTTCTTTATCCCCAGCTACAAGGGTAATCTTTCTGGGAATGATTACAGATGTCTCATTCCCTATCTATAGCACAGTGCATGGAAGTAGTGGGGTCTAATGGTAGCGTCAGACACAGTACTATTTGCTCGTTTTCATCTTTGCCCCATCCAGCAGGCAGTGATCAAAGGATTACTTTCATCTGGAGCAGCAAATAGCTCGGTTCATCAGTCAAACAATCCCTTTTTCTTTCTTTTTTTTTTTTCTACCTTGGAGCCTCATTTCTCTGACTACCTGGAAAGTGATCACTACAGACACAAGTCTAATAGGTTTGGGAGTTCCGGAGGGTGCAGGGATTGTGGTCCCCTCCAGAGACAAGGTTACCTATCAACATTCTAGAACTTCGTGCAATCCTTTGGGCTCTTCATTCTTGGCCCCTTTTCAAACAGGAAAAATGTATTCATTTTTAGTCGGACAATGTCATGGCTGTAGCATACATCAATCATCTCTGAGTCCCCTTGCCATGCTAGAAGTTTCTCACATCCGGTCTTGGGGCAAAAAAACACTGCACTTTATCGGCTATTTACATTCTGGGAGTAAATAACTGGGAAGCAAATTACTTAAGCCATCAGTCAGTTCATACAGGAGAATGGTCTCTTCATTAGGACGTTTTGATCAGTTAGTCCTGAGATGGGGTCTTCCAAAAATAGTTCTCATGGCGTCAAAGCTGAACTGTAAAATTCTGGTTTATTGTGCAAGGTCGACATCCAAGAGTTCAAATGAACAAACTTTTAACTGGCTTTATATATTTCCCCTGTTTTTGAGTCTTGGAAAAAGAACAAAAAGGAATTGGTTTCCGTAATTCTCATAGCTCCGGCATGGCCACTTAGAACTTGGGAAGCAGATCTAATCCTCTCCTCCTTGGACACTTTTTCTCTTAGGGACCTTGGTGTCTCAAGGTCCATTGTATCATCAGGTCCTCAGATCTCTTAATTTGATGGCGTGGAAGTTCAAAGCCTAGTTCTCAAGAGTAGAGGTTTCTCAGATTCTGTGACCTCCAAGCCAGGAAACGGGTCACACAAGATTTACCATAAAGTTTGGAAATCTTATGTTATTTGGTGGTGTTCTACAGGTTTTTCTTGGAAATAATTTAGAATTGCAAGAATTCTTCATTTTCTCCAGGATGGTCTGGTGTATAGTTTATCGGCTAGCTCCTTAAAGGGTCAGATTTCAGCCTTGTCTGTTTTTGTTTCATAAAAAGTTGCCTGAGGCTAAAATTTTTGTCCAGGCCTTGGTGAGAATTCACCCTATTAGGCCAATTTCTTCACCTTGGAATCTGAATCTGTTTCTATCTCTTTTGCAAGGTCCTCGTTTTTGACCGTATGCATTTGGACCTAGAATTGTTGTCTTAGAAGGTTCTTTTTCTTCTAGCCATCTCTTCAGCTAGATTAGTTTCTGAACTCTCAGCCCTTCTTTCTGGTTCCCCCCCCCCTTCTCTTTTGGTCTTTCATCAGGATAAAGCGGTTCTTAGAACTACATATGATTTTCCTCTGAAAAATTAACCAGGAAATTGTTGTTCCTCCTTTGTGCCCAAATCCTTCTAATTCTAAGGAACGTCCTTCACACAATTTTGGAGCCTTAAAATGTTCAGGCTACTAAAGATTTTAGACCTCCTAGCTTGTTTATCCACTTTTCAGGAAACAAGATCAAAAGCCTATGGTGATGACTTACGCTTAATGGCTGAAGCAGTTACTGCACATTCTACTAGTTCCATATCTACTTCTTGGGCCTTCAAGAATGAGGCTTCCTTGGAACAGATTTGCAAGGCGGCAACTTGGTCTTCTCTTCATACCTTTCCTAAATATTATATTATTTTGATGTTTATGCATTTTTAAGAAGCTGCTTTTGGCAGGTAAGTCCTTCAGGCCTGTAGTGTCAGGCAAATAGGAACTGCCCTTTCTTTATCCCACCCGTCCTTAACATGGACTCTCAGCTTGGGTATTGTGTCCCACATGTTATGGACACCTATGGACTCTCCTCATCTTACAAAATAACAGAATTTATACTTGCCGATACATTTCTCTTTCTTTCGGGATGAGGAGAGTCCATAGGTTTTGTTGAATATAAGGGTGACTGTTCTTATTTGAACCTCTTAAGCCTGCTTTCGTTCTTCCTTCCATCCTTTTTTTTCCTGTCTTTCTCTCCTCTGTTCGGCTATACATTAACTGGAAAGAGTGTGTGGAGGTGGGAGGGATTGAAAGCTCTTGTGTTCTTGACCTCCACCTGGTGGCGAGAAGTATATCCCACATGTTATAAATACATATGGACTCTCCTCATCCTGAAAGAAATTTATTTATATAATATAAATTCTGTCTCTCCCATATATTTAATTGTCTTTTGCAAATTAAATTGCACTTATGTATTTTCTCTGCTGTAAAATAAAACAAAGTATGATCCTAATTTGTTAAAGTAACACAAACTTTTAATACAAAATTTGTGAAATCACTGCTTTATCTAAATGTATGAAAATACAAAATAGAACATGCAAAGCTTAAAGGGACACTCGTTAAAATTAAACTTCATGATTCAGATACAGCATGCATTTTTAAACAACTTTCCAATTTACTTCCATTAACAAAATGTGCACAGTATTTTTATATTTACACTTTTTGAGTCACCAACTCCTACTGAGCATGTGCAAGAATTCACAGCATATACGTATATGCATTTGTGATTGGCTGATAGCTGTCACATGGTACAGGGGGAGTAGAAATAGACATACCTTTGCAATTTATTTAACAAAAATGTACTATTAATTTGAAGTTCAGACTAAGTGCTATTGCATTGTCTTCTTATCATGCATTTGTTGATTAT